>NW_027189133.1:1954972-1987472 GCF_040958095.1 Procambarus clarkii
ATATATATATATATATATATATATAGTGCTGAGAACGCACTTCTCAGCCTACTATGCAAGGCCCGATTTGCCTAATAGGCCAAGTTTTACTGAATTAATATAGTTTCTCTAATTTTTTTCTTATGAAATGATAAAGCAACCCATATCATTATGTATGAGGTCAATTTTTTTTTATTGGAGTTAAAATTAACATAGATATATGACCGAACCTACGCAACCCTACCTAACCTAACCTAACCTATCTTTATAGGTTAGGTTAGGTTAGGTAGCCGAAAAAGTTAGGTTAGGTGAGGTTAGGTAGGTTAGGTAGTCGAAAAAACATTAATTCATGAAAACTTGGCTTATTAGGCAAATCGGGCTTTGAATAGTTCTCACGAAGGCACTTAGCTTCCGCTTTGAGCTTGGGGGAGAGTATCGTGCTTCTGTAGTTGCCTCGATTCTTTCCTCCTTCCGCAATAAGTTCTGCTTGTAAGGTGTCTTTGGTGGTGATTATATATATATATATATATATATATATATATATATATATATATATATATATATATATATATATATATATATATATATATATATATATATATATATATATATATATATATATATATATATATATATATATATATATATATATATATATATATTGTGACGGTAACGCGTTGGTGTTCGGCTGTTTAAGGCTAGGGGTATGGCCTCGTCACATAGTTATAAAAAAAAATAGAAAACTGGAACTTCGTCTGTGGTAAGGTAAGGAGAAGACACACAAAACACAAGTAAATTTTAACAATGAAATTTTAATTACGTTAAATAAATCAAAACATGAAAACATGGACAAACAAATTCTTATAATAAAATCAATCAATCAAAATAATAAGAATAATTAAATGACACAATGAAAAGTTACGTTAAGATAAAATAACAAGAAGTGCAACACAAAATTAAAGGGAGGTGCTGGAATATTGGCTTAAGCTACCACCTCTCTCAGTACACGCTAACGTCTAGCCGGGAGGAGTGATAACTGCGAAAGCACAGAATATTCTGAGGTCTGAGGTCGTGGCGACCCCAGACATCAAGTAGTATGGGGGGGGTGGAGTGCAGTTGCAGCCCGGCCGGCGACCAATCAGCGGAGCCGGTAGCGATCAACAGGTAGTTTGGCGGTTTGAGTCTGAACAGGTGTCTCTGGCTGCAACGTTTTGCGCTCTGGCAAACCTTGCTGGTGTTGTTGTCGTTGTTGGACATTTCTTCCATAGTAGTTATATATAGTATGTTGCGACGTATTTGTAGAGGGAAGAGCAGGCTCAATCTCTTGAAGGAGATTATTGTCACAACTCTCCCCCGAAGCCTGCGGTTCTGGAAGAAGTACGTCGTTATGTGGTGGAGTATTAGATGGAGTTGCTTCTACTTCATAAACTCTGGAGAGATCATGGGCTAAGATGTTGTCAGACTCTTGGTATAGCGTGTCTCCAGGTTGAATTTCTGCAGGTAGCAAGCCCATAGTAGAAGACGTTGAGATGGGAAGTGGGCGTGCTGCAGGTGGTGTAGGGTGGTGTGGTCCGTATTGATGGTGGACCGAGCACTTTTCAGGTGTGGAGTGAAGTGCTGAAGCTTCAGGATGAGGAAGAGTAGCTCCTTGCCAATTGTTCCGTAGTTCCTTGTAGCAGTAGTCGCTGACAGGTGTATTCTTCTCGCCTCGTTGCTGCATCACGACACCACCATCGTCGGTACCATTGGCGTCGACATGGAGGATGAAGGGCTTATCTGACGAGGTGAGAGTGGAATTAGAAGAGGGCAAAGGAGCACGATTATTATCCTGAAAGCATTTGGAAAGATCATTAAGGATTTTGGAATTAGAAAGCGCTGACTCCTTGTCAGTGCTTTCGGGAGGAGAAGCTGGGATGGTCTCACTGTGGATGTAGGGTTCTGTGAAGGTGGAATAATTAGTCAGGACAGTGGGAGGAGTACCATTATATTGCTTCAGGAGGTTGACGTGGCACAGCTGGGTCTTCCGCCGCCTATCTGGAGTCTCTATTACGTAGTTGTTATTATTCCTGCACTCTTTGACTCGGTAGGGTCCTGAAAATCTGTTTTGTAAAGGTGAACCTGGGATAGGGAAGTAGGCAAGGACGAAGTCTCCCGGCTTGAATTTTCTTACCTTGCTGGTCTGGTCGTAATGAGTCTTCATTCTCTCCTGGGCTTTCAATAGATTATTATGGGCAAAACGGTGGACTCTCTCTAGAATGTGTTGAAGGTTTTGAAGAAACTGGGGCACATTCTGATGCTCACTGAAGGTGGCATCTCTGAGAGAGTCTTTGAAAGCCTTAAGGGGAGTACGGCACTTACGGCCGTAGAGCATCTCATAAGGAGATACTCCTAGGGACTCATTGGGGAGACTTCTGAAAACACACATTATAAGGTCAATCTGCTTATCCCAATCCTTCGAGGTTTCACTACAAAACTTTTTCAAGAGTGCTTTGATGGTCTGATGACTACGTTCAAGAGAACCCTGTGAAGCAGGATGATAGGGGCTGGACAATACCTGTTTGATGTTGAACTCCTCCAGTGTCCTTTTGAAGAGATCACTGGTGAAGTTGGTACCACAGTCACTTTGAATCTCCCTGGGAAATCCGTATTGAGTGAAGATCTTCAATAGATGTTTTATAACCGTAGCAGCCGTGATGTTCTTCACTGGAACTGCTATGGGAAATCTGGTGGTAGGACACAGGATGGTTAGGATGTAGGCGTTACCTGAACTGGTCCGAGGTAAAAGACCAACACAGTCGATTATGAGTCTGTGGAAAGGTTCCGCAGGCACCTGTATGGGAATCAGTGGCGCTCTGGGAATGGAGATGTTCGGTTTGCCTGCCATCTGACATGTATGACACTGTTTTACGTACTGTTTGACGTTATTTACCATACCTGGCCAGTAGTAGTCTTGACGAATCCCATGGTAAGTCTTGTTGAAGCCGTAGTGGGAGAATGCTCCGTGGGCCAGGTGTAGAATAGTGGGCCGCAGGCTGGTGGGAATCACAAGTTGTTCGATGTTGGCCCAATCGTCCTCCTCCTTCAGTTTACTGGGTCTATATCTGCGGTAGAGCAAGTCGTTCTCTAGGAAGAACCCAGGAATACTGTCGGGTTGAGTCTCAGCCTGGAAAAACAATGGTGTTAAAGTAAGATCTTCCCTCTGCAACTTACGGAACTCCAACTTGGTCAGATGCGGGGGGAGTTTCTGAGGGTCTTGAGGGACAGCGGTAGCAGTAGAGTCAGCTGGCTGTGGACGTGCGGCTTGTGCACGGGTGGTCACGAGAAACGGAGGAGAAACTTCATCACTCTCTTGAACCTCTGCTGGAACATACTCTAGAATAGGGTTTAGTGGCACAGAGTTACACACCTGGGGTTTGTCCATGACGATCAGGTTGGTCGGTTGCAGGTCTTCTGCCAAGTCGTTGCCTAGGAGAAGTTGCACTCCAGGCATGGGAAAAGGCTTTTCCCTGACGGCGACTTGGACTTCCCCGTTCACGTAGGGACAATCCAGGTGGACTCTGGCGAGAGGGTATGGAGTGGTAGCAGTGAGGTCAGTGATGAAGACAGTTTCTCCGGTATAGACGACGTTGGGCACAGCCGACTTCAAGATGATCGATTGAAGAGCCACTGTGTCCCTCAAGATCTTCAATTTGAAACGTCCCTCCGGATTTGAACCGTTGGCAGAGACAGTTCCAGTATACAGGTGGTTACTGAAAAGAGAAAGATCATTAACATCAACACCAACATTCATCACAGGCTTACCGGACTTAGGAGGAGTTGGTTTGGGTCTTTGTTGATCAGTGGTTCCCTTGTATTGAGACTTACCACACTTGTCTATGGTATGTCCATAGAGTCTACAATACTTGCAGTACAGTTGTGAACCAGCTTGATCGGGGCTCACCTTCTCGTAACTGTACCACGACTTCTTACTGGAGGATGGTTCGGGTGTCAGCCGGTGGATGAGGCTGTAAGTGTCAGCCGACTTAGCACACTTCAGGTAGTCGGTTTCTTCTTTATCTGCTAAGTAGAGGCGGACAGGAGGCGGCACACGTCTCAAGAATTCTTCAACAAGCATCAGGTTGACGAGTTCTGTAAAAGTAGAGACATGTGCTGCTTCCAGCCATTTCATGAAATACCTCCGTTTCGTGTTAGCAAACTCAAGGAAGGTAGTGGTACTTGCCTTCAGGTGGTCACGGAATTTCCTTCTATAACTTTCTGTGGAAAGTAGGTAGGCGTCCAACACTGCTTGTTTCAGAGTGTGGTAGTCATTCTCAGACGCCAAAGTACTGAGTGTGACTGCAGCTCTACCTGTAAGATGGACTCTGAGAAGTGTGGCCCATTGGTCGACAGGCCAACTGAGTTGATTAGCAAGGGTTTCAAAGGTGGTGAAAAACACATCAACTTCTGCTTCTACAAAGGATGGCATTAACTTACTTGCATGTGATATATTAAAACTGACGGAAAGATTGGCAGTAGCTTGCTGGCGTTGAGTGAAGTGTGAAGTTTCCAAGGCGATTTCACGTTGACGACACTCAAGAGCCAGAGTCGCTTGTTGCTTGTCATGTTCACGTTGCATTTCCAACTCGCGTTGTTTGGTTTCAAGCCGTATGCGTTCCCGCTCCTGGAGTAAGGCAATCTCACGTTCTTGTTCTTCCCTTCGTATGGCAGCTGCTCGTTCTTGTTGTTCGAGGGCTTCCCTTTGTTGTTCGCGGGCTTCCCTTTGCTGCTCACGTTCAATCTTGGCCAGTTCCAATTGGAGTTTCATCGTTGCCAAATCAGTTTTTCCTGCAATATAGTAAGTTTCATGAGTTTCAGAGTCTATCTTACCTTGCTCTAAATAGTAATCCAGCAACAGGTTGTGTAGGTCATTTTTGTTGGCTTGGTAGGGAACTTCTAGTTGATACTCGTGTGCAAGAGTTTGTAATTCAGTCCTCTTGGCACGACTTAAAGTCCCTATTTCACCTGCTGGATTTGCACGGAAAGCTTGGAGACGAAACATGGTGAAATTAGCAAATAAAGGTACACGAATATTCAATAGTGAATGTCAGAAACAGGACAACGTGGCAACTGGTACCTATCCTGTGAGATCTTTAACAATTAAAGTTAAGTAAAAGATATTAAATGATTAAATTAAATCAAGGGCGCAGGAAATCTTGTACCCGGTACTCATGTAAGAGGATAAGGGCAAGAAAATCCTACTAACAAATGAAACAGAGTTTCGAAAACAAATGAAACAGTAAATTGTCTCAAAAGTAAAATTGGTAGTCCAAGGATGTAGGCATACCTTGCCACGTCTCTATAGGACATAAAGCAAGTTTTTCCTACTGAATTTAATATGATACTTACAGAATTAGCGAACTTTTGTGCTCTGAAAAGTAAGCTAATTCCCTACCGTTGTATGTATCATCATCTCTGACTGACGTGTAGGGGTGCGAGGTGTCAACTGGTGACGAGAACTGCTGCCGAGGTCCCAATTCAGCAACTAAAGTTCGAGCTAGAGGAACTATGGCCCTCTTTGTCCTCCTACAGTCAGATTGCAGAAGATTGGGTACTCTTGACCCGGGGCAGACCACATTACCAGGGTACCAATATGATGATCTGTCAGAATGAGAAATATTCAAGGGACAAAGATGGTAAACACGAGTAATAACAAAGGAGGGAGAGATGACCAATTAAGAGTATGACTGAGGCCTACAGTCACCACGTAATCCAAAGTTGTCTCACCTTCACCATATGTTACTCTCGTAATGCACAATACACCGCACCTTATAAAAAATGAAATTGAATATGAAAAATAGTAAAGCTACGTTAACAAAGTTAAATACGCTTACCATAAATTACCACTTGGCACCAGTACCTGAGTGAAGCTCCTAGGACAGGCCCCCATATAACTTGTGACGGTAACGCGTTGGTGTTCGGCTGTTTAAGGCTAGGGGTATGGCCTCGTCACATAGTTATAAAAAAAAATAGAAAACTGGAACTTCGTCTGTGGTAAGGTAAGGAGAAGACACACAAAACACAAGTAAATTTTAACAATGAAATTTTAATTACGTTAAATAAATCAAAACATGAAAAAATGGACAAACAAATTCTTATAATAAAATCAATCAATCAAAATAATAAGAATAATTAAATGACACAATGAAAAGTTACGTTAAGATAAAATAACAAGAAGTGCAACACAAAATTAAAGGGAGGTGCTGGAATATTGGCTTAAGCTACCACCTCTCTCAGTACACGCTAACGTCTAGGCGGGAGGAGTGATAACTGCGAAAGCACAGAATATTCTGAGGTCTGAGGTCGTGGCGACCCCAGACATCAAGTAGTATGGGGGGGGGGTGGAGTGCAGTTGCAGCCCGGCCGGCGACCAATCAGCGGAGCCGGTAGCGATCAACAGGTAGTTTGGCGGTTTGAGTCTGAACAGGTGTCTCTGGCTGCAACGTTTTGCGCTCTGGCAAACCTTGCTGGTGTTGTTGTCGTTGTTGGACATTTCTTCCATAGTAGTTATATATAGTATGTTGCGACGTATTTGTAGAGGGAAGAGCAGGCTCAATCTCTTGAAGGAGATTATTGTCACAATATATATATATATATATATATATATATATATTTTTTTTTTTTTTTTTTTTGCTTTATTATGCATTTGATGGTTACAAGATATACATGGATTGATACAAAAATAATAATGCAAAAAGGTGCTTAAAGGTTATGGATCTCTTGAAAAACACAACAATGGGAAACATTGATGAATGTCACAGACGTGTTCGATCATTGTTGCAAGTCAAACACTTCTTCGAATTCCTCTGAAGTTGGACTAGTGCCCAAGACGCAACAGGCATTTCCCCTCTGAATCGCAACACTGAGGCGCTGGAACAAGAAACTTTTTGCTCTCTGGTCTTTTGTAGCGCTGATCAATTTGTCCCCCAATTCCTTCAGGAACTTCAATGCACATTTTCCCCACGAACCGAGGGTCTCCGAGCCGATCGGAACAAAGCTGTAGCAGTGTGCTAGACCTCTGTATTTAATAATTTTCTGCGATTCCCTGAAAGAAGCAGCACCACCGCTTTCACGTGTGCTGTAGTGGAGGTAGGTACTGGCCAGTGTGGCAGCGCACGTGTAGTCCCATACCACTTGCTTACCATCCTTCCAAGGTAGCAAGGTGACCCCATCTGGGCGCTTCTGAGGGTCGTTAGGTCTGGATAAATGTGGTTCTCTTTGTGCCGGGCAGCGGGCTGTGGCGAGGCTCCTCTTGATGATGTCGTTGACTTCTTCATGTCTTGCAATTTTACCCTGTGATTTACGACATACCAGACCATGACGACCATATTGGTCTGCCATCGCAGTTCTGCAGATGCACCTATGTTCGGTGAGGATGGGGGCGGCAAGGCGAACGGCAACTCCAATGCGGAGAGCGTCATGACTGACAATATATATATATATATATATATATATATATATATATATATATATATATATATATATATATATGTCGTACCTCGTAGCCAGAATGCACTTCTGGGCCTACTATGCAAGGCCCGATTTGCCTAATAAGCCAAGTTTTCCTGAATTAATATATTTTCTCAATTTTTTTTCTTATGAAATGATAAAGCTACCCATTTCATTATGTATGAGGTCATTTTTTTTTATTGGAGTTAAATTTAACGTAGATATATGACCAAACCTAACCAACCCTACCTAACCTAACCTAACCTATCTTTATAGCTTAGGTTAGGTTAGGTTAGGTAGGGTTGGTTAGGTTCGGTCATATATCTACGTTAAATTTAACTCCAATAAAAAAAAATGACCTCATACATAATGAAATGGGTAGCTTTATCATTTCATAAGAAAAAAAATTGAGAAAATATATTAATTCAGGAAAACTTGGCTTATTAGGCAAATCGGGCCTTGCATAGTAGGCCCAGAAGTGCATTCTGGCTACTAGGTACGACATATATATATATATATATATATATATATATATATATATATATATATATATATATATATATATATCGTACCTAGTAGCAAGAACAAACTTCTCGGCCTACTATGCAAGGCCCGATTTACCTAATAGGCCGAGTGATTTTCTTTTTTTCAATAAATAATTTCCAATTAGTTTATTTGAATTATTATTATTATATTATATTAGAAATATAAATTACTGACTTAATCGTGTTAGTTTACATTGGGTTAGGTTAGGTAGGGTTGGTTAGGTTCGGTCATATATCTGTGTTAGTTTTAACTCAAACTAATTTAACTAAAACTAACTTTTTAACAAAACTAACGTTTTGTTAAAACGTTAGTTTTAACAAAAATTAACTCATACAAAATGAAATGGATAGCTTTATCATTTTATAAGAAAAAAATAATGACAAATATATAAATTCATGAAAACTTGGCTTATTAGGCAAATCGGGCCTTGCATCGTAGGCCGAGTACGACGTTCTGGCTACTAGGTACGATATATATATATATATATATATATATATATATATATATATATATATATATATATATATATATATATATATATATATATATATATATATATAATATATATGTATATATATATATATATATATATATATATATATATATATATATATATATAATATATATATATTGTGACGGTGTTCCCCCCCTTATATTTCTCCCACGCCTGCAGTAAGAGTCATGTCCACTTTACCCGAGCGTTCTCTACGTCGCAGGCATCAGTTTGGTATATGTGGGGGAACGTAGTGTTCTCGTAGTGCCGAGAAATTCATAATACAAGAGTAATTTGGCCTGTGGTTTAGGCCCTTTAGGAAGCCAATATGGCGCTGGCTCTTCTGTTTTCCCGCCAATACTGTGTGACGTCAGTGACACCAGATTGGTCGCCGACAGCGACATGGCACAGGGAGCCAATGAAAACTTCCCGTGGCGAATATGACGTCACGAAGGAAGGGGGGTCCGGTCATCGCGCCACGCTGGCGCCATCAGTCTAAGACAGCACGTCAAGGAGGTCGGACGTGCGCTGGGGGGTCCTGTCAGTTGGACAGTTTACCCCGTTTCCGGAGGACTTACGCATCACCCGTGGTCTGCCAACACCTGTGGGGTCTTCCTTCGTTCATGTGTTGAACCGAAGAAGGAATTGACGGGATATTGAGCAACAAGTGCTCCAGGAACAGGTGTTGTGCAAGAGTGGAGTCCAGGCAGCGACGTATGCGACGGCTGATAGCTCCACAGTGATGACGTAGTGGATGAGCCAATCCTCTGTGAGGGAATCAGTCTGACACGACATGTCAAGGAGGTTGGACGTGCGAAGATTGGTCCTGTCAGTTTGACAGTTGTTTCCCGCTCCCGTGGAGTTTACGCATCACCCGAAGTCTGCCAGTAGTCTGTGACGTCTTCCTTCGTTCATGTGTTGGACCAGAGAGGGAATCGACGGAATATTGAGCAACAAGTGCTCCAGGACAGGTACTGTGCAAGAAGAAGTGAAGTCTGTGCAGTGACGTATGCGACGTCTGAGGCAGTTCACCCGTTTGTGACGGCGTAGTGGCTGAACCGAGCCACTGGGAAGCAGAGGAAGAAGGAAACTATTCAGGAATCCGAACGACTGCAGCCGTTACGTAGGTGGGCAGCCGTAGCTGGGAGAAGTCGACGGCCGGGAGACCGACTCCAACCCTACAAGAAGTCGAGGAGGAGCACGGACCTGCAGTGAAAAGGCACGGAGACGACGCGCTTATGGTGGGACGTTGATTGAGTTCCTGGAGGACACGACAGAGTGTGTGTGTGGGCGTTCCCTACACGAGGCAGGAGCCAGGACCAGGAGCTACAACTCAACTCTAATCGGAGGATAGGTGGAAGTAGGTGATTCTAGTTTCCCTCCCAAATTCCCCCTTAGTCAGCTATATTATTTAGCCTGAGTATTTTGTATGTCGTGAGCAAGGCTCACCTATGTCACAGTAAGGCACCAGTGTGCAGAGTGGTACTATAAAGAGTACTCACGATATTTATGATTATTATTGGTGTATGCAGGCACCCAGAGTAATTGATGAATTTACTGTGTTGAGAATGTCTTTCATGAGACTTTAATGTGATCATATAGTGAGAGAAAATATATATATAATTATGCCAGTATTTGGGAGTTAGGCTATGTGCCCAGTAACTATGTTATTATCATTATATATGTCTATGCTCGTGTATTGAATTATCATTCATGTGTGCAGTGATTAATTGTGTTATCGCCCACGGAAGGAATTACTGAGAACTCCAGTGATATATACTTCATAAGTTATCATTAAACGAAGGGCAGTGTGTAATACCATGACAGTGAATTATTGTCACATTTAATATAGAAATGTTTGATTGAGCCCAAGATCAGTGTAGCGAAGTATTTACGTGCTATTGTTGCAAATATTGTGTGTTCGAACTTTTAGTGATCTTTGAGAACTTAAAGAAATTGGCGCGTCACGCCAAGCAAACAGATAAAGTAACATTCGCGCGGGGGGTAGTCGCCCAGCTGATTTTGACACTGAAGAGAGGGGGAGTGTTGCCAGCTTAGTGAGTTCATGTTATATGTGGGAACGAACGACTCCCGCCTGACACAGCTGTTTGCTTATTGATATAATCTTGTGATGTCTTTGAATGAGTTTTAAGTAAAATACAAAATACATTGGTGTTTATATCATCCCCTCCATATTTCTTGTGGCTATGTAATACCTGAAAGCAGAGAGCGATAGAAGTAAATACCTGCCTGATATCAGATCTATTGAGTGTGTTCTTGCCACTGTTACCACAATTCAACAAAACCACTGACGTGTTACTGGACACCGAAAACACCAGTTGGCGACCTTGTGGATAGTAGTAGAGCCCTATGACGGGGCGCGCATACAACAGTTAAGTGAACAAGTTGTGTTTCCACTCCTTCTCGATCAGAGGCCGGTTGGGATTGACTGGGATACCCTCCTGGCATACAGTGGCTCCGCGAGGATAGAGTGAAGACCCGCAGGGCTACGGTGAATGAACTTGAGTATATTGTTGCTCACCCGAGGAACCCCGACAATATATATATATATATACATGAAAATAGTGAAAATAACAGTCTGCCATTCCTGGATGTACTAATAACAATAACAGGAACCTCTTTAATCACCAACGTATATACCAAGCCCACCAACAAAGGATTATGGCTGAACGGTAGAAGTGAGTGCCAAAGATACAAAGCCAGTGTTCTCAATGCTTATATTCGTCGAGCGCTTACCCACTGCTCTGAATGGAGCAACGTGAGTAGAGAGTTTGAAAGAGTAACTCAGGTATTGGTGAACAACGGATATAGCAACGCGGAAATAAACGCTGCTATAAGAAGACACTTGGACCGTTGGTATAATCCAGAACCTAGAACAGAAACCACAACACCTCAAATAAAATTATATTACACATCAACCATGCATAGTGAACATATAAAAGAGGAAAGAATAATGAAAGAAATAATCCGTAAAGGAATAAAAAGCACTACTCCTAACCAAAACATAAACCTGATAATATTCTACAAAACCAAGAAGACTTCCGAACTCCTTATCAAAAACAGCCCGAAGCCGACGGAGAACCCTCTACAGCAGTCAAGCGTTGTATACAAGTACACTTGCCCCCACGAAGGATGTAACCTTCAATCTAAGTACATAGGTATGACGTCGACCAAGCTGAGGAGGCGGTTGACATGCCATCTTCAATCCGGTGCTCCTAGGAATCACATGAGACAAGCCCATGACATTACTCTAACAAAAGAAAGGTTGAACAAGAATACCTGCATAATAGACAAAACCCAAGATGCAAGAAGATTACAAATTCTTGAGGCAATTCACATAAGAATAGAGCGACCTACCATGAACACCCAAATCACGGAACTATTTACTCTACCCACCATGAGAGTAAGGACAAGACAAGAACATATCGATGCCAACACAGAAGACAATGTCCAACATAATAGGCCAATTACACTGGATTAATCTTTGTGTTTAGATAGGAGCTGCCTCGTATGGGCCAATAAGCCTTCTGCAGTTACCTTTATGTTTCACCTCACATTTATCCCTTATGTATCCCCCCATGTTTTCACCTTTATTGCATTATCAACTGACCCAGTGCGGGTATAAAATCAACCAGCATTGTAAGATCTGTTCACTTGAGAATGAACCATGGAGGTTCGAAACGTTGTGCAAATTATATAAATAAGTGTAATACACTCTATAGTATATCACTTCTTTTCTTCACCTTAAAAGTACGAAAATGGGTTTTGGAGAACTCCTATTTCAATTAAGCCCTGATGCTAAGAAAATAGTTACAGGGATAAAAGACCTAAATCAGAAAATAATAAATAGAGAATATGCGGTCATATTCAATGAATTCAATATATTCATATTCAATATATTTATATATGTCGTACCTAGTAGCCAGAACTCACTTATCAGCCTACTATGCAAGGCCCAATTTGCCTAATAAGCCAAGTTTTCATGAATTAATTGTTTTTCGACTACCTAACCTACCTAACCTAACCTAACCTAACTTTTTCGGCTACCTAACCTAACCTAACCTATAAAGATAGGTTAGGTTAGGTTAGGTAGGGTTGGTTAGGTTTGGTCATATATCTACGTTAATTTAAACTCCAATAAAAAAAAATTGACAACATACATAATGAAATGGGTAGATTTATCATTTCATAAGAAAAAAATTAGAGAAAATAACTTACTTCAGGAAAACTTGGCTTATTAGGCAAATCGGGCCTTGCATAGTAGGCCGATAAGTGCGTTCTGGCTACTAGGTACGACATATATATATATATATATATATATATATATATATATATATATATATATATGTCGTACCTAGTAGCCAGAGCACACTTCTCAGCCTACTATGCAAGGCCTGATTTGCCTAATAAGCCAAGTTTTCATGAATTAATTGGTTTTCGGCAACCTAACCTACCTAACCTAACCTAACCTAACTTTTTCGGCTATCTAACCTAACCTATAAAGATAGGTTAGGTTAGGTTAGGTAGGGTTGGTTAGGTTCGGTCATATATCTACGTTAATTTTAACTCCAATAAAAAAAAATGACCTCATCCATAATGAAATGGGTAGCTTTATCATTTCATAAGCAAAAAATTTGAGAAAATATATTAATTCAGGAAAACTTGGCTTATTAGGCAAATCGGGCCTTGCATAGTAGGCTGAGAAGTGCGTTCTGGCTACTAGGTACGACATATATATATATATATATATATATATATATATATATATATATATATATATATATATATGTCGTACCTACGACATATATATATATATATATATATATATATATATGTCGTACCTAGTAGCCAGAACGCACTTCTCGGCCTACTATGCAAGGCCCGATTTGCCTAATAAGCCTAGTTTTCATGAATTAATGTTTTTTCGACAACCTAACCTACCTAACCTAACCTAACCTAACGTTTTCGGCTACCTAACCTAACCTAACCTATAAAGATAGGTTAGGTTAGGTTAGGTAGGGTTAATTAGGTTCGGTCATATATCTACGTTAATTTTAACTCCAATTAAAAAAAATTGACCTCATACATAATGAAATGGGTAGCTTTATCATTTCATAAGAAAAAAATTAGAGAAAATATAATCATTCAGTAAAACTTGGCTTATTAGGCAAATCGGGCCTCGCATAGTAGGCTGAGAAGTGCGTTCTGGCTACTAGGTACGACATATATATATATATATATATATATATATATATATATATATATATATATATATATATATATATATATATGTCGTACCTAGTAGCCAGAACTCACTTCTCAGCCTACTATTCAAGGCCCGATTTGCCTAATAAGCCAAGTTTTCCTGAATTAATATATTTACTATAATTTTTTTCTTATGAAATGATAAAGCAACCCTTTTCTCTATGTATGAGGTCAATTTTTTTTTATTGGAGTTAAAATTAACGTAGATATATGACCGAACCTAACCAACCCTACCTAACCTAACCTAACCTATATTTATAGGTAAGGTTAGGTTAGGTAGCCAAAAAAAGCTAGGTTAGGTTAGGTTAGGTAGGTTAGGTAGACGAAAAAACATTAATTCATGAAAACTTGGCTTATTAGGCAAATCGGGCCTTGAATAGTAGGCTGAGAAGTGCGTTCTGGCTACTAGGTACGACATATATATATATATATATATATATATATATATATATATATATATATATATATATATATATATATTTTATTAAATATGACCGAAAAAGTAAGATTAATAATTCTAACACGAATTTTCTCAATCTTTCGTACATTATGCTTCACTGTTGGAGGTAAATCAAAAATCACTTCTCCAAAATTCATTTTTATTTCTAGTCTGACGCGACACGGGCGCGTTTCGTAAAACTTATTACATTTTCAAAGACTTCACAAATACACAACTGATTAGAACTTGCGTTTCCCTGATTTTATATCTACATTTGAGTGAGGTGGGAAGGGTGATGTGGCATTACATTTGAGTGAGGTGGGAAGGATGATGTGGCATTAGAGGATATTAATAGGGTATTAAAAGTATCAACACAAGACAGAACACGAAACAATGGATATTGAATAGAAGTGTTTGTAGAAAGCCTATTGGTCCATATTTCTTGATGCTTCTATATTGGAGCGGAGTCTTGAGGTGGGTAGAATATAGTTGTGCAATAATTGGCTGTTGATTGCTGGTGTTGACTTCTTGATGTGTAGTGCCTCGCAAACGTCAAGCCGCCTGCTATCGCTGTATCTATCGATGATTTCTGTGTTGTTTACTAGGATTTCTCTGGCGATGGTTTGGTTATGGGAAGAGATTATATGTTCCTTAATGGAGCCCTGTTGTTTATGCATCGTTAAACGCCTAGAAAGAGATGTTGTTGTCTTGCCTATATACTGGGTTTTTTGGAGCTTACAGTCCCCAAGTGGGCATTTGAAGGCATAGACGACGTTAGTCTCTTTTAAAGCGTTCTGTTTCGTGTCTGGAGAGTTTCTCATGAGTAGGCTGGCCGTTTTTCTGGTTTTATAGTAAATCGTCAGTTGTATCCTCTGATTTTTGTCTGTAGGGATAACGTTTCTATTAACAATATCTTTCAGGACCCTTTCCTCTGTTTTATGAGCTGTGGAAAAGAAGTTCCTGTAAAATAGTCTAATAGGGGGTATAGGTGTTGTGTTAGTTGTCTCTTCGGAGGTTGCATGGCTTTTCACTTTCCTTCTTATGATGTCTTCGATGAAACCATTGGAGAAGCCGTTATTGACTAGAACCTGCCTTACCCTACAGAGTTCTTCGTCGACTTGCTTCCATTCTGAGCTGTGGCTGAGAGCACGGTCGACGTATGCGTTAACAACACTCCTCTTGTACCTGTCAGGGCAGTCGCTGTTGGCATTTAGGCACATTCCTATGTTTGTTTCCTTTGTGTAGACTGCAGTGTGGAAACCTCCGCCCTTTTCCATGACTGTTACATCTAGAAAAGGCAGCTTCCCATCCTTTTCCGTCTCGTAAGTGAAACGCAGCACGGAACTCTGCTCAAATGCCTCCTTCAGCTCCTGCAGATGTCTGACATCAGGTACCTTTGTAAAAATGTCGTCAACATACCTGCAGTATATGGCCGGTTTCAAGTTCATGTCGACTAAGACTTTTTGCTCGATGGTACCCATGTAGAAGTTTGCAAACAGGACACCTAGGGGAGAACCCATAGCGACCCCATCTACTTGCTTATACATATGCCCATCCGGGCTCAAGAAGGGTGCCTCTTTAGTACAAGCTTGGAGTAGTTTCCTCAGAATACTTTCTGGCATGTCAAGTGGAGTACAGGCTGGATCACGATACACTCTGTCGGCTATCATTCCGATTGTCTCGTCCACAGGTACGTTGGTAAACAGCGATTCTACGTCCAACGAGGCTCTTATCCCTGTGGCCCGTGCGCCCCGCAGTAAGTCCACAAATTCCTTTGGAGACTTCAGGCTGAAGGCGCAAGGAACATAAGGAGTCAGCAGGCCGTTGAGTCGCTTTGCCAATCTGTACGTGGGTGTGGGTATCTGGCTAATGATTGGCCGAAGTGGGTTTCCAGGCTTGTGCGTCTTGACATTTCCATACGCATATCCAGGTTTATATTCCCCAATGATCTTTGGCAGGTGGAGTCCGGATTTCTTGGCGTTCACAGTTTCGATCAGTTTGTTGACCTTTGCTTTTAATTCGGCTGTAGTGTCCTTCGTTACCCTTTGGAACTTAGTTTGGTCAGAGAGTATGATGTTCATTTTCGCCAGATATTCGTCTTTTTTAAGAATGACATATATTGGCGACTTGTCACCTCTCCTGACAACTATCTCCTTGTTCTCACGAAGGCTTTTAGCTGCCGCTCTAAGCTCGGGGGACAGTATGGTGCTTCTGTAGTTGCCTCGATTCTTTCCTCCTTCTGCAATAAGTTCTGCTTGTAATGTATCTTTGGTAGTGACCTTCACTACCAAAGATACCTTACAAGCAGAACTTATTGCAGAAGGAGGAAAGAATCGAGGCAACTACAGAAGCACCATACTGTCCCCCGAGCTTAGAGCGGCAGCTAAAAGCCTTCGTGAGAACAAGGAGATAGTTGTCAGGAGAGGTGACAAGTCGCCAATATATGTCATTCTTAAAAAAGACGAATATCTGGCGAAAATGAACATCATACTCTCTGACCAAACTAAGTTCCAAAGGGTAACGAAGGACACTACAGCCGAATTAAAAGCAAAGGTCAACAAACTGATCGAAACTGTGAACGCCAAGAAATCCGGACTCCACCTGCCAAAGATCATTGGGGAATATAAACCTGGATATGCGTATGGAAATGTCAAGACGCACAAGCCTGGAAACCCACTTCGGCCAATCATTAGCCAGATACCCACACCCACGTACAGATTGGCAAAGCGACTCAACGGCCTGCTGACTCCTTATGTTCCTTGCGCCTTCAGCCTGAAGTCTCCAAAGGAATTTGTGGACTTACTGCGGGGCGCACGGGCCACAGGGATAAGAGCCTCGTTGGACGTAGAATCGCTGTTTACCAACGTACCTGTGGACGAGACAATCGGAATGATAGCCGACAGAGTGTATCGTGATCCAGCCTGTACTCCTCTTGACATGCCAGAAAGTATTCTGAGGAAACTACTCCAAGCTTGTACTAAAGAGGCACCCTTCTTGAGCCCGGATGGGCATATGTATAAGCAAGTAGATGGGGTCGCTATGGGTTCTCCCCTAGGTGTCCTGTTTGCAAACTTCTACATGGGTACCATCGAGCAAAAAGTCTTAGTCGACATGAACTTGAAACCGGCCATATACTGCAGGTATGTTGACGACATTTTTACACAGGTACCTGATGTCAGACATCTGCAGGAGCTGAAGGAGGCATTTGAGCAGAGTTCCGTGCTGCGTTTCACTTACGAGACGGAAAAGGATGGGAAGCTGCCTTTTCTAGATGTAACAGTCATGGAAAAGGGCGGAGGTTTCCACACTGCAGTCTACACAAAGGAAACAAACATAGGAATGTGCCTAAATGCCAACAGCGACTGCCCTGACAGGTACAAGAGGAGTGTTGTTAACGCATACGTCGACCGTGCTCTCAGCCACAGCTCAGAATGGAAGCAAGTCGACGAAGAACTCTGTAGGGTAAGGCAGGTTCTAGTCAATAACGGCTTCTCCAATGGTTTCATCGAAGACATTATAAGAAGGAAAGTGAAAAGCCATGCAACCTCCGAAGAGACAACTAACACAACACCTATACCCCCTATTAGACTATTTTACAGGAACTTCTTTTCCACAGCTCATAAAACAGAGGAAAGGGTCCTGAAAGATATTGTTAATAGAAACGTTATCCCTACAGACAAAAATCAGAGGATACAACTGACGATTTACTATAAAACCAGAAAAACGGCCAGCCTACTCATGAGAAACTCTCCAGACACGAAACAGAACGCTTTAAAAGAGACTAACGTCGTCTATGCCTTCAAATGCCCACTTGGGGACTGTAAGCTCCAAAAAACCCAGTATATAGGCAAGACAACAACATCTCTTTCTAGGCGTTTAACGATGCATAAACAACAGGGCTCCATTAAGGAACATATAATCTCTTCCCATAACCAAACCATCGCCAGAGAAATCCTAGTAAACAACACAGAAATCATCGATAGATACAGCGATAGCAGGCGGCTTGACGTTTGCGAGGCACTACACATCAAGAAGTCAACACCAGCAATCAACAGCCAATTATTGCACAACTATATTCTACCCACCTCAAGACTCCGCTCCAATATAGAAGCATCAAGAAATATGGACCAATAGGCTTTCTACAAACACTTCTATTCAATATCCATTGTTTCGTGTTCTGTCTTGTGTTGATACTTTTAATACCCTATTAATATCCTCTAATGCCACATCATCCTTCCCACCTCACTCAAATGTAATGCCACATCACCCTTCCCACCTCACTCAAATGTAGATATAAAATCAGGGAAACGCAAGTTCTAATCAGTTGTGTATTTGTGAAGTCTTTGAAAATGTAATAAGTTTTACGAAACGCGCCCGTGTCGCGTCAGACTAGAAATAAAAATGAATTTTGGAGAAGTGATTTTTGATTTACCTCCAACAGTGAAGCATAATGTACGAAAGATTGAGAAAATTCGTGTTAGAATTATTAATCTTACTTTTTCGGTCATATTTAATAAAATATGTCTACAGGAAAGACTGCTACCAAAATATACTAATATATATATATATATATATATATATATATATATATATATATATATATATATATATATATATATATAATATATATATATTCAATATATTCATATTCAATATATATATATGTCGTACCTAGTAGCCAGAACGCACTTCTCGGCCTACTATGCAAGGCCCGATTTGCCTAATAAGCCAAGTTTTCATGAATTAATTGTTTTTCGACTACCTAACCTACCTAACCTAACCTAACCTAACTTTTTCGGCTACCTAACCTAACCTAACCTATAAAGATTGGTTAGGTTAGGTTAGGTAGGGTTGGTTAGGTTCTGTCATATATCTACATTAATTTTAACTCCAATAAAAAAATTGACCTCATACATAATGAAATGGGTAGCTTTATCATTTCATAAGAATAAAATTAATGAAATATATTAATTCAGGAAAACTTGGCTTATTAGGCAAATCGGGCATTGCATAGTAGGCTGAGAAGTGCATTCTGGCTATTAGGTACGACATATATATATATATATATATATATATATATATATATATATATATATATATATATATATATATATATATATATATATATATATATATATATATATATATATAACCTACCTAACCTAACCTAACCTAACTTTTTCGGCTACCTAACCTAACCTATAGAGATAGGTTAGGTTAGGTTAGGTTGGGTTGGTTTGGTTCGGTCATATAACTACATTAATTTTAACTCCAATGAAAAAAAAATTGACCTCATACATAATGAAATGGGTAGCTTTATCATTTGATAAGAAAAAAATTAGAGAAAATATATTAATTCATGAAAACTTGGCTTATTAGGCAAATCGGGCCTTGCATAGTAGGCTGAGAAGTGCGTTCTGGCTACTAGGTACGACATTATATATATATATATATATATATATATATATATATATATATATATATATATATATATATATATATATATATATATATATATATATATATATTTATATATTATTAAATATGACCGAAAAAGTAAGATTAATAATTCTAACACGAATTTTCTCAATCTTTCGTACATTTCTTTTCACTGTTGGTGGTAATTCAAAAATCAATTCTCCAAAATTCATTTTTATTTCTAGTCTGACGCGACACTTGAGCGCGTTTCGTAAAACTTATTACATTTTCAAAGACTTTAGTTTAAACATACACAACTGAATAGAACTTACACATCTCCGATTTGTTTATATCTACATTTGAGTGAGGTGGATGGGGTGAGGTGGTATTTAATAAGGTATTATTTTCATCAACACAAGACAGAACACGAAACAATGGGTATTGAATAGAAGTATTGAATTGAATAGAATATTGAATAGAAGTATTGAATTGAATAGAAGTATTGAATTGAATAGAATATTGAATTGAAGTATTGAATTGAATAGAAGTATTGAACCTATGGCAATTCCACGACCAAGAGACGGCTTCCTGAACCTTGCAGGAATTAACCTCACTGAGGACCAAGTCACTCTCCCAAATCTGGGCATAAACAGTCACGTTATGTCCAGACCGAGTGAGATGGCCCGGAAAGTGGAGTTGGAAATTCTGTTGGACGACATATTCGACCTCGAGACACAAAAGAAGGTCACTACCAAAGATACCTTACAAGCAGAACTTATTGCGGAAGGAGGAAAGAATCGAGGCAATTACAGAAGCACCATACTGTCCCCCGAGCTCAAAGTGGCAGCCAAAAGCCTTCGTGAGAACAAAGAGATAGTTGTCATGAGAGGTGACCAATATACGTCATTAGTCGCCAATATACGTCATTCTTAAAAAAGACGAATATCTGTCGAAAATGAACCTCAAACTCTCTGACCAAACTAAATTCTACATGGTAACGAAGGACACTACAGCCGAATTGAAAGCAAAGGTCAACAAACAAATCGAAACTGTGAACGCCAAGAAATCAGGACTCCACCTGCCAAAGATTATTGGGGAATATAAACCTGGATATGCATATGGAAATGTCAAGACACACAAGCCTGGAAACCCACTTCGGCCAATCATTAGCCAGATACCCACACCCACGTACAGACTAGCGAAGCGACTCAACGGCCTGCTGACTCCTTATGTCCCTTGCACTTTCAGCCTGAAGTCGCCAAAGGAATTTGTTGACTTATTGCGGGGCACACGGGCTACAGGAATAAGAGCCTCGTTGGACGTAGAATCGCTGTTCACCAACGTACCAGTGGACGAGACAATCGGGATGATAGCCGACAGAGTGTATCGTGATCCAGCCTGTACTCCTCTTGACATACCAGAAAATATCCTAAGGAAACTACTCCAAGCTTGTACTAAAGAGGCACCCTTCTTGAGCCCGGGTAGGCACATATATAAGCAAGTAGATGGGGTCGCCATGGGTTCTCCCCTAGGTGTCCTGTTTGCAAACTTCTACATGGGTACCATCGAGCAAAAAGTCTTAGTCGACATGAACTTGAAACCGGCCATATTCTGCAGGTATGTTGACGACATTTTTACACAGGTACCTGATGTCAGACATCTGCAGGAGCTGAAGGAGGCATTTGAGCGGAGTTCTGTGCTGCGTTTCACTTACGAGATGGAAAAGGGTGGGAAGCTGCCCTTTCTAGATGTAACAGTCATGGAAAAGAGCGGAGGTTTCCACACTGCAGTCTACACTAAGGAAACGAACATAGGAATGAGCCTAAATGCCACAAGCGACTGCCCAGATAGGTATAAGAGGAGTGTTGTTAACGCATATGTCGACCATGTTCTCAGCCACAGTTCAGAATGGAAGCAAGTCGACGAAGAACTCTGTAGGGTAAGGCAGGTCCTAGTCAACAACGGCTTCTCCAACGGTTTCGTCGAAGACATCTTAAGAAGGAAAGTGGAACGCCATGCAACCTCTGAAGAGACAACCAACACAACACCTATACCCCCTATTAGACTATTTTACAGGAACTTCTTTTCCACAGCTCATAAAATGGAGGAAAGGGTCCTGAAAGATATTGTTAATAGAAACGTTATCCCTACAGACAAAAATCAGAGGATACAACTGACGATTTACTATAAAACCAGAAAAACGGCCAGCCTACTCATGAGAAACTCTCCAGACACAAAACAGAACGCTTTAAAAGAGACCAACGTCGTCTATGCCTTCAAATGCCCTCTTGGGGACTGTAAGCTCCAAAAAACCCAGTATATAGACAAGACAACAACATCTCTTTCTAGGCGTTTAACGATGCATAAGCAACAGGGCTCCATTAAGGAACATATAATCTCTTCCCACAACCAAACCATCGCCAGAGAAATCCTAGTAAACACAGAAATCATCGATAGATACAGCGATAGCAGGCGACTTGACGTTTGCGAGGCACTACACATCAAGAAGTCAACACCAGCAATCAACAGCCAATTAATGCACAACTATATTCTACCCATCTCAAGACTCCACTCCAATATAAAAGCATCAAGAAATATGGACCAATAGGCTTTCTACAATCACTTCTATTCAATACCCATTGTTTCGTGTTCTGTCTTGTGTTGATGAAATTAATACCTTATTAAATACCACCTCACCCCATCCACCTCACTCAAATGTAGATATAAACAAATCGGAGATGTGTACGTTCTATTCAGTTGTGTATGTTTAAACTAAAGTCTTTGAAAATGTAATAAGTTTTACGAAACGTGCTCAAGTGTCGCGTCAGACTAGAAATAATAAATGAATTTTTGAGAATTGATTTTTGAATTACCACCAACAGTGAAAAGAAATGTACGAAAGATTGAGAAAATTCGTGTTAGAATTATTAATCTTACTTTTTCGGTCATATTTAATAATATATGTCTACAGGAAAGACTGCTACCAAAATATACCAATATATATATATATATATATATATATATATATATATATATATATATATATATATATATATATATATATATATATATATATATATATATATATATATATGTCGTACCTAGTAGCCAGAACGCACTTCTCAGCCTACTATGCAAGGGCCGATTTGCCTAATAAGCCAAGTTTTCATGAATTAATTGTTTTTCGACTACCTAACCTAACCTAACCTAACTTTTTCGGTTACCTAACCGAACCTAACCTATAAAGATAGATTAGGTTAGGTTAGGTAGGGTTGGTTAGGTTTGGTCATATATCTACGTTAATTTTAACTCCATTACAAAAAAATTGACCTCATACATAATGAAATTGGTAGCTTTATCATTTCATATGAAAAAAATTAGAGAAAATATATTAATTCAGGAAAACTTGGCTTATTAGGCAAATCAGGCCTTGCACAGTAGGCTGAGAAGTGCGTTCTGGCTACTAGGTACGACATATATATATATATATATATATATATATATATATATATATATATATATATATATATATATATATATATATATATATATATATATATATATATATATATATGAAGGTGAAAACATGGGGGGATACATATGGGGTAAACATAGGGGCTGCAGAAGGCTTATTGGCCCATACGAGGCATCTCCTATCTAAACACAAAGATTAATCCAGTGTAATTGGCCTGTTATGTTGGACATTGTCTTCTGTGTTGGCATCGATATGTTCTTGTCTTGTCCTTACTCTCATGGTGGGTAGAGTAAATAGTTCCGTGATTTGGGTGTTCATGGTAGGTCGCTCTATTCTTATGTGAATTGCCTCAAGAATTTGTAATCTTCTTGAATCTTGGGTTTTGTCTATTATGCAAGTATTCTTGTTCAACATTTCTCTTGTTAGAGTAATGTCATGGGCTTGTCTCATGTGATTCCTAGGGGCACCAGATTGAAGATGGCATGTCTAACGCCTCGTCAGCTTGGTCGACGTCATACCTATGTACTTACATTGAAGGTTACATCCTTCGTGGGGGCAAGTGTACATGTATACAACGCTTGACTGCTGTAGAGGGTTCTCCGTCGGCTTCGGGCTGTTTTTGATAAGGAGTTCGGAAGTCTTCTTGGTTTTGTAGAATATTATCAGGTTTATGTTTTGGTTAGGAGTAGTGCTTTTTACTCCTTTACGGATTATTTCTTTCATTATTCTTTCCTCTTTTATATGTTCACTATGCATGGTTGATTTGTAATATAATTTTATTGGGGGTGTTGTGGTTTCTGTTCTAGGTTCTGAATTATACCAACGGTCCAAGTGTCTTCTTATAGCAGCGTTTATTTCCGCGTTGCTATATCCGTTGTTCACCAATACCTGAGTTACTCTTTCAAACTCTCTACTCACGTTGCTCCATTCAGAGCAGTGGGTAAGCGCTCGACGAATATAAGCATTGAGAACACTGGCTTTGTATCTTTGGGGGCACTCACTTCTACCGTTCAGGCATAATCCTATGTTGGTGGGCTTGGTATATACGTTGGTGCTTAAAGAGGTTCCTGTTTTTGTTATTAGTACATCCAAGAATGGCAGACTGTTATTTTCACTATTTTCATGTGTAAATCGGAGTACTGACTCTCTCTCTAGGTGTCTTTTTAGGTCAATTAGTTCATCTGAGTCTTTTACTATTACGAATATGTCATCTACATAACGGCAGTATACAGTTGGTTTTTGTCTGCTACTGAAGACCCTATCTTCGATGGTTCCCATATAAAAATTAGCAAATAAAACTCCTAAGGGGGAGCCCATTGCTACTCCGTCTATTTGTAAATACATGTCTCCTTGTGGACTGATGAAAGGGGCTTCCTTTGTACATGCTTCGAGAAGACTTTTCAAGTGTGGCTCAGGTATGTCTAATTTGGGGGTGCTCTCGTCTCTGTATACTCTGTCCAGTATCATTCCTATGGTTGTGTCGACTGGGACGTTGGTAAAAAGGGATTCAACGTCCAGGGAAGCGATGATTCCATCGGGCTGGGTAGATTTGATCAATTCTAGGAAATCTGCTGATGATTGTAGACTAAACTTACTTGGAGTGTATGGAGTTAGGAGTTCATTGAGTTTCTTTGCCAGGTGATAAGTTGGGGTTGGTATTTGGCTGATTATAGGGCGTAGTGGGTTACCTGGTTTATGCGTCTTAACATTGCCGTAGGCATATCCTAAGCCATAGTCGCCTTGAAGTTTATTGAAATGCACACTACCTTTCTTTGCGTTGATTGCTGTAATTGTTTTGTTTATTTTCCGCTTAAGGTCTTCTACGGGGTTCCTCGTGATTCGTTGAAATTTGGAGTCGTCACTTAGGATGTCGCTAATTTTGTTCATGTATTCATGGGTAGGAATCAATACATATGCTGCTGTTTTGTCGGCTTTTCTTATTGTTACGTCTTTCAGATTTTTTAGTTGTTTCGCTGCTTCTTTGAGTCGTGGGGTTAAGATTGTAGATGAATATGTTCCTTGTTTTTTCCCTGCTTCTGCAAGTAGTTCAGCTTGAAGTGTGTCAGTGGTGATGACTTTTTTGTTGTCTTCTAGCTTATGGATATCGTCCAGAAGCATTTCGATTTCCAGGCGTTTTTGATGCATCTTTGGTTTAGATAAGAATTGACAATTTAGACCAAGATTTAAGAGGTCTCGTTGGTCCTGGGTAAGATCATAAGAAGTCAGGTTAAAGTAGCCATCTTTAGGACGAGGGATTTTTAGCTGTCCACCGTTTAGGGATGTTAACTTACGGAGTGTCTTTGTTTCTACAAGAGTTTTATGTTGTTGTTTCAGGTTAAATAGTTCACTGTTGATGGTTTGCTTGAGTTGGATAGGGATGTCGTACTGGGTCCATTTGTTTAACAGATGCTCCGCCTGCTCTATAAAGGTTTAGAGGGCTTCCTTCTTCTTGTTTAGTTGATGCCGAATGAGCTCTTGCCTATACCTATAGGTAAACTCTGTATTGCGGACTGCTGGGTCATGTGGGTTTATATTGGTGTATACTGGCAGCAGGTTTTCTTTCAAACATGTTTCATTGAATATGACCGCATATTCTGTATTTATTATTTTCTGGTTTAGGGCTTCTATCCCTCTAACTATTTTCTTAGCATCAGGGCTTAATTGAAATAGGAGTTCTCCAAAACTCATTTTCGTACTTTTAAGGTGAAGAAAAGAAGTGATTTACTATAGAGTGTATTACACTTATTTGTATAATTTGCACGACGTTTCGAACCTCCATGGTTCATTCTCAAGTGAGTAGAGAGTTTGAAAGAGTAACTCAGGTATTGGTGAACAACGGATATAGCAACGCGGAAATAAACGCTGCTATAAGAAGACACTTGGACCGTTGGTATAATTCAGAACCTAGAACAGAAACCACAACACCCCCAATAAAATTATATTACAAATCAACCATGCACAGTGAACATATAAAAGAGGAAAGAATAACGAAAGAAATAATCCTATAATATAATAAGAGTAAAAAGCACTACTCCTAACCAAAACATAAACCTGATAATATTCTACAAAACCAAGAAGACTTCCGAACTCCTTATCAAAAACAGTCCGAAGCCGACGGAGAACCCTCTACAGCAGTCAAGCGTTGTATACATGTACACTTGCCCCCACGAAGGATGTAACCTTCAATGTAAGTACATAGGTATGACGTCGACCAAGCTGACGAGGCGTTTGACATGCCATCTTCAATCTGGTGCCCCTAGGAATCACATGAGACAAGCCCATGACATTACTCTAACAAGAGAAATGTTGAACAAGAATACTTGCATAATAGACAAAACCCAAGATTCAAGAAGATTACAAATTCTTGAGGCAATTCACATAAGAATAGAGCGACCTACCATGAACACCCAAATCACGGAACTATTTACTCTACCCACCATGAGAGTAAGGACAAGACAAGAACATATCGATGCCAACACAGAAGACAATGTCCAACATAACAGGCCAATTACACTGGATTAATCTTTGTGTTTAGATAGGAGATGCCTCGTATGGGCCAATAAGCCTTCTGCAGCCCCTATGTTTATCCCTTATGTATCCCCCCATGTTTTCACCTTCATTGTATTATCACCTGACCTAATGCGGGTATAAAATCAACTAATATATATATATATATATATATATATATATATATATATATATATATATATATATATATATATATATATATATATATATTATTAAATATGACTGAAAAAGTAAGATTAATAATTCTAACACGAATTTTCTCAATCTTTCGTACATTACGCTTCACTGTTGGAGGTAAATAAAAAATCACTTCTCCAAAATTCATTTTTATTTCTAGTCTGACGCGACACGGGCGCGTTTCGTAAAACTTATTACATTTTCAAAGACTTCACAAATACACAACTGATTAGAACTTACGTCTCTCTGATATTATATCTACATTTGAGTGAGGTGGGAAGGGTGATGTGGCATTAACACAAGACAGAACAGGAGGGGATATTAATAGGGTATTAAAAGTATCAACACAAGACAGAACAGAAACAATGGGTATTGAATAGAAGTGTTTGTAGAAAGCCTATTGGTCCATATTTCTTGATGCTTCTATATTGGAGCGGAGTCTTGAGGTGGGTAGAATATAGTTGTGCAATAATTGGCTGTTGATTGCTGGTGTTGACTTCTTGATGTGTAGTGCCTCGCAAACGTCAAGCCGCCTGCTATCGCTGTATCTATCGATGATTTCTGTGTTGTTTACTAGGATTTCTCTGGCGATGGTTTGGTTATGGGAAGAGATTATATGTTCCTTAATGGAGCCCTGTTGCTTATGCATCGTTAAACGCCTAGAAAGAGATGTTGTTGTCTTGCCTATATACTGGGTTTTTTGGAGCTTACAGTCCCCAAGTGGGCATTTGAAGGCATAGACAACGTTAGTCTCTTTTAAAGCGTTCTGTTTTGTGTCTGCAGAGTTTCTCATGAGTAGGCTGGCCGTTTTTCTGGTTTTATAGTAAATCGTCAGTTGTATCCTCTGATTTTTGTCTGTAGGGATAACGTTTCTATTAACAATATCTTTCAGGACCCTTTCCTCCGTTTTATGAGCTGTGGAAAAGAAGTTCCTGTAAAATAGTCTAATAGGGGGTATAGGTGTTGTGTTAGTTGTCTCTTCAGAGGTTGCATGGCTTTTCACTTTCCTTCTTATGATGTCTTCGATGAAACCATTGGAGAAGCCGTTATTGACTAGGACCTGCCTTACCCTACAGAGTTCTTCGTCGACTTGCTTCCATTCTGAGCTGTGGCTGAGAGCACGGTCGACGTATGCGTTAACAACACTATATTGTTAACGCATACGTCGACCGTGCTCTCAGCCACAGCTCAGAATGGAAGCAAGTCGACGAAGAACTCTGTAGGGTAAGGCAGGTCCTAGTCAATAACGGCTTCTCCAATGGTTTCATCGAAGACATCATAAGAAGGAAAGTGAAAAGCCATGCAACCTCTGAAGAGACAACTAACACAACACCTATACCCCCTATTAGACTATTTTACAGGAACTTCTTTTCCACAGCTCATAAAACGGAGGAAAGGGTCCTGAAAGATATTGTTAATAGAAACGTTATCCCTACAGACAAAAATCAGAGGATACAACTGACGATTTACTATAAAACCAGAAAAACGGCCAGCCTACTCATGAGAAACTCTGCAGACACAAAACAGAACGCTTTAAAAGAGACTAACGTTGTCTATGCCTTCAAATGCCCACTTGGGGACTGTAAGCTCCAAAAA
Source organism: Procambarus clarkii (assembly GCF_040958095.1). Lineage (NCBI taxonomy): Eukaryota > Metazoa > Arthropoda > Malacostraca > Decapoda > Cambaridae > Procambarus > Procambarus clarkii. Next base: position 1,983,395 of record NW_027189133.1, read on the forward strand.
ACCCAGTATATAGGCAAGACAACAACATCTCTTTCTAGGCGTTTAACGATGCATAAGCAACAGGGCTCCATTAAGGAACATATAATCTCTTCCCATAACCAAACCATCGCCAGAGAAATCCTAGTAAACAACACAGAAATCATCGATAGATACAGCGATAGCAGGCGGCTTGACGTTTGCGAGGCACTACACATCAAGAAGTCAACACCAGCAATCAACAGCCAATTATTGCACAACTATATTCTACCCACCTCAAGACTCCGCTCCAATATAGAAGCATCAAGAAATATGGACCAATAGGCTTTCTACAAACACTTCTATTCAATACCCATTGTTTCTGTTCTGTCTTGTGTTGATACTTTTAATACCCTATTAATATCCCCTCCTGTTCTGTCTTGTGTTAATGCCACATCACCCTTCCCACCTCACTCAAATGTAGATATAATATCAGAGAGACGTAAGTTCTAATCAGTTGTGTATTTGTGAAGTCTTTGAAAATGTAATAAGTTTTACGAAACGCGCCCGTGTCGCGTCAGACTAGAAATAAAAATGAATTTTGGAGAAGTGATTTTTGATTTACCTCCAACAGTGAAGCGTAATGTACGAAAGATTGAGAAAATTCGTGTTAGAATTATTAATCTTACTTTTTCGGTCATATTTAATAATATATGTCTACAGGAAAGACTGCTACCAAAATATACTAATATATATAAGACTGTGGATCGCGCAAAAGGGAAAGCAACGAAGAGAAAGGAAGCGCAGGCCCCTCAGAAAGTAAAGGAAGTACCTAAGCAAACATTAGTTGTGGGAGATTCCCAGATAAGGTATTTGGATAGAACGTTTTGTGCTAGAGATAGGGGGAACAGGTTAAGGGTTTGCTATCCCGGAGCTGGCATTGGTGATATTATAAACAACATGAATGATATTATGGCTGGTAATGGGAACAATCCCATTATTTGCATTAGCGTGGGAGGAAATGATGTTGGTCGAGTCAGGAGTGAGGAACTGATTCAGAGGTATAAAACAGCCATAGAGTTAGTTAGGAGCAAGGGAGGAATCCCGATCATATGTGGCATTCTTCCAAGAAAGGGTGTGGGAAATGAATGGATATCGAGGGCACTTGGTGTCAATTGCCGGCTGGAAAGATATTGCAAATCAAATGCAATATCTTTCATAGACAACTGGGAACACTTCTATGGAAGAAATGAAATGTATGCTCGTGATGGGGTGCATCTATCGAGAGCTGGGGTTGTTGCTGTTGCGAACTCGCTAGAAGAAGTGGTTAGAGGTGTTTGTTTGGGTTTAAACTGTTAGTAGATAGAGGTATGGGAATTGATTTGGAGGAAGGAGGTAATAAAAGTATGTGTTTGTGGGAGAAAGGAATTGGCAAAACGATCAGGGAAAGAGAAGGTCCGCAAAATAACAATTCACTTAGGGTATATTACACTAACAGTAGAAGTCTAAGAAATAAAATTAACGAATTAAATGCTCTTGTCTGCACAGAAAAAATAGATATTATTGCACTTACCGAAACGTGGATGAATGTAGAAAATAGAGAACTATTAGCTGAATATCAAATATTTGGATTTAAACTATTTCACACAGATAGATATATTAGACGAGGAGGTGGAGTAGCCATATATGTTAGGGACAATTTGAAATGTAGTCTCAAAGAGGGAATCAAAACAGAGCCACACACAGAAACTATTTGGATTGAATTAAACGAAAAAGCTAATAATATTATAATAGGAGTAATATATAGGCCACCAAATTTAGACAGAATGGAAGCAAAGCATCTATGGGATGAAATATCTAGAGCATCTAGATCTAACAGTATTTATGTCATGGGTGACTTTAATTTTAGCGGAATAAACTGGTTGAACAAAACATGGAATAGTGAAGCAGAAGATTTTCTAGAATTAATTGACGATTGCTTTCTTACGCAACACATTAAGGAACCAACACGGGAAAATAATATTTTAGATTCAGTGTTAACTAACAGGGAAGCGCAAATTAATGACATCGAAATAGGGAGTGAGCTAGGGAGCAGTGATCACAAAGAAATCAGATTTAGCATAGAATGTAATAGACCAGTAGGAGAAAATTCTGTTAAAGTGCCAGATTTTCGAAAAGCTGATTTTAATAGCCTAAGAATTTTTTTGGGTCAAATTGATTGGAAAGGCTTGGGTATGGGGTGTGGGCCGGTCTTGGAGCGAGACATGAACCCAGCGATAGGTGACTTAAATGGGGATTTCGATGTGGATTCAATATATAACTTATTTAAGAATATTCTAAACAAAGCACAGGAACGTAGTATACCATACAAATTGAATAGATCGTATACTAATGACCCAAAGTGGATAACAAAGAATTTGAAGAACCTTATAGGTAAAAAGAGAGCTTGGTACAAAAGGATTAAAAATGGGGAGGTCACTTTAGAACAGGAATTCGTACAACTGGTTAGAAATGTTAAAAAAGAGATAAGGAAAGCAAAAAGAAACTATGAAGTTCGCATAGCAGGGCAAGCAAAGACAAATCCTAAAGGGTTTTTTCAGTTATATCGTACTAAGACTAGGGAAAGGATAGGTCCATTAAAAACTGAGACAGGTCAAATAACAGATAATGATGAAGAGATGAGTAGTATTTTTAATAAATATTTTGTATCTGTATTTACTAAAGAGGAACTTAACAATATGCCTTCAGCCGAACAAGTCTATGTGGGTGGGGACGAGGACAGGTTGACGAGTTTAGCAGTTACCAGGGAGGATGTTCTTAAACAAATAGTAAAACTCAAACCAAACAAATCCCCAGGGCCGGATGAAGTGTTTGCTAGGGTGCTTAAAGAATGCAAAGAGGAGCTTTGTGACCCACTGTCAACCATATTTAATAAATCAATAGAGTCAGGCAGAGTGCCAGAGTTTTGGAAAGTTGCTAATGTGATACCAGTTTTTAAGAAAGGAGATAGATCACTTGCGTCTAACTATCGACCAATTAGCCTAACGTCTATTGTGGGAAAGTTACTCGAATCTATAATAGCAAATAAAATTCGTCTTCATCTTGAAAAACATAAATTAATAATTGAGTCGCAACATGGTTTTATAAATGGCCGTTCATGTTTAACAAATTTGTTATCTTTTTATTCTAGCATTGTTGAGGCAGTTGATAGTGGTAAGGATTGCGATGTTGTATACCTTGACTTTAGCAAAGCTTTTGATACAGTGCCACATGAAAGACTGATTAAAAAAATAGAGTCTCATGGTATTGGGGGTGCTATATTAAGCTGGATTAGGGCATGGCTATACCAAAGGAAACAGAGAGTTAGTATAAATGGAATCAAGTCAGAGTGGGAAAATGTTGTAAGTGGAGTGCCTCAAGGCTCTGTCCTGGGACCTCTGTTGTTTATAATATATATAAATGATTTAGATTCAGGTTTGAGTAGCAACATTTGCAAATTTGCCGATGATACGAAAATCGGTAGGGAAATTAATTCGGAGGAGGACTCACTATCACTTCAAGTTGATCTAGATAGGGTTTTGAAATGGTCAAAGGATTGGCAGATGCAGTTTAATGCTGATAAATGTAAAGTTCTGAGGTTAGGTAATGATGATAGAGTTACAAGATACGAGCTAGATGGTGTTGTGATTGCGAAGTCGGATTGCGAAAGGGATCTGGGAGTTATGATTAGTAAGAATTTAAAACAAAAGGATCAATGCATAAATGTTCGTAATAAGGCAAATCGGACACTTGGATTTATTAATCGCAGCGTTAGTAACAAGACACCTGGTGTGGTTCTCAAGCTATATCTTGCTCTAGTTAGGCCCCATTTAGATTATGCAGTTCAGTTTTGGTCGCCATATTATAGAATGGATATAAATTCACTTGAACGTGTCCAGCGTAGGATGACTAAGTTAATTCCCCAAATTAGAAATCTTTCATATGAAGAAAGATTAACAAAGCTTAAGTTGCATTCACTGGAAAGGCGAAGAGTTAGGGGCGACATGATAGAGGTTTACAAGTGGGTGAATGGACATAACAAGGGGGATATTAATAGGGTATTAAAAGTATCAACACAGGACAG
>NW_027189133.1:1992472-2034972 GCF_040958095.1 Procambarus clarkii
TATATATGTCGTACATATATATATATGTATATATATATATATGTATATATATATATATATATATATATATATATATATATATATATAACTGAAAACTCACACCCCAGAAGTGACTCGAACCCATACTCCCAGATGCCACGCAACTGGTATGTACAAGACGCCTTAATCCACTTGACCATCACGACCGGACAAAATGAGGTGATAGCCGAGGCTATTTGAACCACCCCACCGCCGGCACTCGGATAGTAATCTTGGGCATAGCATTTTACCAAATCACCTCATTCTTTGGGGGCACACGTGAGGAACACAAATGCGAACAAGCCTGAATGGTCCCCAGGACAATATGCAACTGAAAACTCACACCCCAGAAGTGACTCGAACCCATACTCCCAGATGCCACGCAACTGGTATGTACAAGACGCCTTAATCCACTTGACCATCACGACCGGACAAAATGAGGTGATAGCCGAGGCTATTTGAACCACCCCACCGCCGGCACTCGGATAGTAATCTTGGGCATAGCATTTTACCAAATCACCTCATTCTTTGGGGCACACGTGAGGAACACAAATGCGAACAAGCCTGAATGGTCCCCAGGACAATATGCAACTGAAAACTCACACCCCAGAAGTGACTCCAACCCATACTCCCAGATGCCACGCAACTGGTATGTACAAGACGCCTTAATCCACTTGACCATCACGACCGGACAAAATGAGGTGATAGCCGAGGCTATTTGAACCACCCCACCGCCGGCACTCGGATAGTAATCTTGGGCATAGCATTTTACCAAATCACCTCATTCTTTGGGGCACACGTGAGGAACACAAAAGTGCCGGCGGTGGGGTGGTTCAAATAGCCTCGGCTATCACCTCATTTTGTCCGGTTGTGATGGTCAAGTGGATTAAGGCATCTTGTACATACCAGTTGCGTGGCATCTGGGAGTATGGGTTCGAGTCACTTCTGGGGTGTGAGTTTTCAGTTGCATATTGTCCTGGGGACCATTCAGGCTTGTTCGCATTTGTGCTCCTCACGTGTGCCCCAAAGAATGAGGTGATTTGGTAAAATGCTATGCCCAAGATTACTATCCGAGTGCCGGCGGTGGGGTGGTTCAAATAGCCTCGGCTATCACCTTATTTTGTCCGGTCGTGATGGTCAAGTGGATTAAGGCGTCTTGTACATACCAGTTGCGTGGCATCTGGGAGTATGGGTTCGAGTCACTTCTGGGGTGTGAGTTTTCAGTTGCATATTGTCCTGGGGACCATTCAGGCTTGTTCGCATTTGTGTTCCTCACGTGTGCCCCAAAGAATGAGGTGATTTGGTAAAATGCTATGCCCAAGATTACTATCCGAGTGCCGGCGGTGGGGTGGTTCAAATAGCCTCGGCTATCACCTCATTTTGTCCGGTCGTGATGGTCAAGTGGATTAAGGCGTCTTGTACATACCAGTTGCGTGGCATCTGGGAGTATGGGTTCGAGTCACTTCTGGGGTGTGAGTTTTCAGTTGCATATTGTCCTGGGGACCATTCAGGCTTGTTCGCATTTGTGTTCCTCACGTGTGCCCCAAAGAATGAGGTGATTTGGTAAAATGCTATGCCCAAGATTACTATCCGAGTGCCGGCGGTGGGGTGGTTCAAATAGCCTCGGCTATCACCTCATTTTGTCCGGTCGTGATGGTCAAGTGGATTAAGGCGTCTTGTACATACCAGTTGCGTGGCATCTGGGAGTATGGGTTCGAGTCACTTCTGGGGTGTGAGTTTTCAGTTGCATATTGTCCTGGGGACCATTCAGGCTTGTTCGCATTTGTGTTCCTCACGTGTGCCCCAAAGAATGAGGTGATTTGGTAAAATGCTATGCCCAAGATTACTATCCGAGTGCCAGCGGTGGGGTGGTTCAAATAGCCTCGGCTATCACCTCATTTTGTCCGGTCGTGATGGTCAAGTGGATTATGGCGTCTTGTACATACCAGTTGCGTGGCATCTGGGAGTTTGGGTTCGAGTCACTTTTGGGGTGTGAGTTTTCAGTTGCATATTGTCCTGGGGACCATTCAGGCTTGTTCGCATATATATATATATATATATATATATATATATATATATATATATATATATATATATATATATATATATATATATATATAAATATATATATATATATATATATATATATATATATATATATATATATGTATATATATATATATATATATATATATATATATATATATATATATATATATATATATATATATATATATATATATATATATATATATATATTATTAAATATGACCGAAAAGTAAGATTAATAATTCTAACACGAATTTTCTCAATCTTTCGTACATTACGCTTCACTGTTGGAGGTAAATCAAAAATCACTTCTCCAAAATTCATTTTTATTTCTAGTCTGACGCGACACGGGCGCGTTTCGTAAAACTTATTACATTTTCAAAGACTTCACAAATACACAACTGATTAGAACTTACGTATCTCTGATTTTATATCTACATTTGAGTGAGGTGGGAGGGGTGATGTGGCATTAACACAAGACAGAACAAGAGGGGATATTAATAGGGTATTAAAAGTATCAACACAAGACAGAACAGAAACAATGGGTATTGAATATAAGTGTTTGTAGAAAGCCTATTGGTCCATATTTCTTGATGCTTCTATATTGGAGCGGAGTCTTGAGGTGGGTAGAATATAGTTGTGCAATAATTGGCTGTTGATTGCTGGTGTTGACTTCTTGATGTGTAGTGCCTCGCAAACGTCAAGCCGCCTGCTATCGCTGTATCTATCGATGATTTCTGTGTTGTTTACTAGGATTTCTCTGGCGATGGTTTGGTTATGGGAAGAGATTATATGTTCCTTAATGGAGCCCTGTTGCTTATGCATCGTTAAACGCCTAGAAAGAGATGTTGTTGTCTTGCCTATATACTGGGTTTTTTGGAGCTTACAGTCCCCAAGTGGGCATTTGAAGGCATAGACGACGTTAGTCTCTTTTAAAGCGTTCTGTTTTGTGTCTGGAGAGTTTCTCATGAGTAGGCTGGCCGTTTTTCTGGTTTTATAGTAAATCGTCAGTTGTATCCTTTGATTTTTGTCTGTAGGGATAACGTTTCTATTAACAATATCTTTCAGGACCCTTTCCTCCGTTTTATGAGCTGTGGAAAAGAAGTTCCTGTAAAATAGTCTAATAGGGGGTATAGGTGTTGTGTTAGTTGTCTCTTCAGAGGTTGCATGGCTTTTCACTTTCCTTCTTATGATGTCTTCGATGAAACCATTGGAGAAGCCGTTATTGACTAGGACCTGCCTTACCCTACAGAGTTCTTCGTCGACTTGCTTCCATTCTGAGCTGTGGCTGAGAGCACGGTCGACGTATGCGTTAACAACACTCCTCTTGTACCTGTCAGGGCAGTCGCTGTTGGCATTTAGGCACATTCCTATGTTTGTTTCCTTAGTGTAGACTGCAGTGTAGAAACCTCCGCCCTTTTCCATGACTGTTACATCTAGAAAAGGCAGCTTCCCATCCTTTTCCGTCTCGTAAGTGAAACGCAGCACGGAACTCTGCTCAAATGCCTCCTTCAGCTCCTGCAGATGTCTGACATCAGGTACCTGTGTAAAAATGTCGTCAACATACCTGCAGTATATGGCCGGTTTCAAGTTCATGTCGACTAAGACTTTTTGCTCGATGGTACCCATGTAGAAGTTTGCAAACAGGACACCTAGGGGAGAACCCATGGCGACCCCATCTACTTGCTTATACATGTGCCCATCCGGGCTCAAGAAGGGTGCCTCTTTAGTACAAGCTTGGAGTAGTTTCCTCAGAATACTTTCTGGCATGTCAAGAGGAGTACAGGCTGGATCACGATACACTCTGTCGGCTATCATCCCGATTGTCTCGTCCACAGGTACGTTGGTAAACAGCGATTCTACGTCCAACGAGGCTCTTATTCCTGTGCCCCGTGTGCCCCCGAAGTAAGTCAACAAATTCCTTTGGCGACTTCAGGCTGAAGGCGCAAGGGACATAAGGAGTCAGCAGGCCGTTGAGTCGCTTCGCTAGTCTGTACGTGGGTGTGGGTATCTGGCTAATGATTGGCCGAAGTGGGTTTCCAGGCTTGTGCGTCTTGACATTTCCATACGCATATCCAGGTTTATATTCCCCAATGATCTTTGGCAGGTGGAGTCCGGATTTCTTGGCGTTCACAGTTTCGATCAGTTTGTTGACCTTTGCTTTTAATTCGGCTGTAGTGTCCTTCGTTACCCTTTGGAACTTAGTTTGGTCAGAGAGTATGAGGTTCATTTTCGCCAGATATTCGTCTTTTTTAAGAATGACATATATTGGCGACTTGTCACCTCTCCTGACAACTATCTCCTTGTTCTCACGAAGGCTTTTAGCTGCCGCTTTAAGCTCGGGGGACAGTATGGTGCTTCTGTAGTTGCCTCGATTCTTTCCTCCTTCTGCAATAAGTTCTGCTTGTAAGGTATCTTTGGTAGTGACCTTCTTTTGTGTCTCGAGGTCGAATATGTTGTCCAACAGAATTTCCAACTCTACTTTCCGGGCCATTTCACTTAACCTGATAATATTTTGCAAAACCAAGAAGACTTCCGAACTCCTTATCAAAAACAGCCCGAAGCCGACGGAGAACCCTCTACAGCAGTCAAGCGTTGTATACATGTACACTTGCCCCCACGAAGGATGTAACCTTCAATGTAAGTACATAGGTATGACGTCGACCAAGCTGACGAGGCGTTTGACATGCCATCTTCAATCTGGTGCCCCTAGGAATCACATGTGACAAGCCCATGACATCACTCTAACAAGAGAAATGTTGAACAAGAATACCTGCATAATAGACAAAACCCAAGATGCAAGAACATTACAAATTCTTGAGGCAATTCACATAAGAATAGAACAACCTACCATGAACACCCAAATCACGGAACTATTTACTCTACCCACCATGAGAGTAAGAACAAGACCAGAACATAACGATGCTAACACAGAAGACAATGTCCAACATAACAGGCCAATTACACTGGATTAATCTTTGTATGTAGATAGGAGCTGCCTCGTATGGGCCAATGGGCCTTCTGCAGTTGCTTCTGGTCTTATGTTTCACCCCACATTTATCCCTTATGTATCCCCCATGTTTTCACCTTTATTGTCTTTATCACCTGACCCAGTGCGGGTATAAAATCAACCAGCATTGTAAGATCTCTTCACTTGAGAATGAACCATGGAGGTTCTAAACGTTGAGCAAATTGTATAAATAAGTGTAATACATTCTATAGTAAATCACTTCGTTTCTTCACCTTAAAAGTACGAAAATGAGTTTTGGAGAACTCCTATTTCAACTAAGCCCTGATGCTAAGAAAATAGTTAGAGGGATAGAAGCCCTAAACCAGAAAATAATAAGTACAGAATATGCGGTCATATTCAATGAAATATATATATATATATATATATATATATATATATATATATATATATATATAAATATATATATATATATATATATATATATATATATATATATATATATATATATATATATATATATATATACATATATATATATATATATGTCACGTCAGACTAGAAATATAAATTAATTTTGGAGAATTGATTTTTGAATTACCACCAACAGTGAAAAGAAATGTACGAAAGATCGAGAAAATTCGTGTTAGAATTATTAATCTTACTTTTTCGGTCATATTTGTTAATATATGTCAACAGGAAAGACTGCTACCAAAATATACTAATATATATATTAGTATATTTTATATATATATATATATATATATATATATATATATATATATATATATATATATATATATATATATATATATATATATATGTATATATATATATATATATATATATATATATATATATATACATATATGTATATATATATATATATATATATATATATACATATATACATATATATATACATATATATATACATACATATATACATATATATATACATATATGTATATATATATATATACATATATGTATATATATATATATATATATATATATATATATATATATATATATATATATATATATATATATATATATATATATGTATATATATACATATATATATATATATATATATATATGTATATATATACATATATATTTATATATATATATATATATATATATATATATATATATATATATATATATATATATATATATATATATATATATATAAAATATACTAATATATATATTAGTATATTTTGGTAGCAGTCTTTCCTGTTAACATATATTATTAAATATGACCGAAAAAGTAAGATTAATAATTCTAACACGAATTTTCTCGATCTTTCATACATTTCTTTTCACTGTTGGTGGTAATTCAAAAATCAATTCTCCAAAATTCATTTTTATTTCTAGTCTGACGCGACACTTGAGCGCGTTTCGTAAAACTTATTACATTTTCAAAGACTTTAGTTTACACATACATAGCCCCCATAGTGGGGGCTATGGGTCCCCACTTTGACCAAAGGTGGTACCCTCACAACTTTATATATATATATATATATATATATATATATATATATATATATATATATATATATATATATATATATATATATATATATATATATATATATAAATATATATATATATATATATATATAAACATATATATATATATATAAACATATATATATATATATATATATATATATATATATATATATATATATATATAAAGTTGTGAGGGTACCACCTTTGGTCAAAGTGGGGACCCATAGCCTCGGGGAAGAAAATAAGAAGTTTCCAGAGAAGACCTTGTGGATTCTCACTGTACACAAAGATGCATATCATAAGTTGTCGAGTTCCTCCAGCTCCTCAGATGGCGGGCAGTAACCCTGAATCCAGTGTGCATTTTCCCTCTGTATCACCACGCTGAGGCGCTGGAAAAGGAAGCTGGCAGCTCTAGGGTTTCATAATGTTTCAATTAGCATAGAACCCAGTTCCTCTAAATAAAACTGGTGGCACTTTTACCCCAGGCGCCGAGTGTCTCAGAAGGAATGGGGACAAAATTGTAGTGGTGATCCAGTTCTCTATACTTACGGGATTTGGCTGCTTCCCTTTGGGTGGCAGTGCAACCTGGTTGTTCAACACTGAAATCAATGTAAGTGTTAGCCATGGTTGATACGCACGTGTAGTCCCACACCAACTGCTTGTCATTCTTCCAGGGGTTCACTGTGATACCATCCGGGCGACCAATAAGAGCATCAGAGTTGTGGGGCGTAAGGTAACGGGGCTCTCTCTCAACTGGGCATCCAGCTGTGGTGAAGTTCCTTCTAATGATGTCGTTAACTTCACTGTGCCTCGAGTGCCATCCCCCTGTGCTTTGGCAGAGTAGGCCATGGTGGCCGTATCTGTCGGCGACCACCTCTCCGCAAAAACACTTATATATGGTGTGGATTGGGGCAGCAAGGCGGAGGGCCACAGCAATTCAGAAGGCGTGTGGTGTGAGATGCGTGCCAGTTGATGACATTGGGGTTTCTAACATGAAATCCCCTGCATATGGGGCTGCTACTGCTGTTAGGCGAGCAATGTCGTTTTGTGTTGTTGCAGCAACTTGGTATACAATGGGGGCCATCCCAGCTGGATTGCTTGTGGGCTTTTGAGGATGGTGGTTGAGGTGATGGGCCTGCACGAGATGCCCACCCTGTGGCACAGCATATAAAATTGGGATCGTGTACACCTGCCAGCTGATGTAAGTAGGCAGGTAGAATTTCCTTCACAAGGTCGTCGGATGCCGAGGAGGAGGACAGGAAGACTGGTCAACCCGTTCTCACACAAGACAGCACATATATGACTTAATGCTTAAAGTCAATATGTTGAATATGAATTAGTAAATATGTGATATATTCCCAGTTACTTTTTTTCCAAAGGCCAAACTCTTCCTCACGTACCAATTTACGTCTCACAGTACCCGTCCGTCAACCTAGATAGCAGAATAGTCGTGATTGGTTCAATTATAAGGAAAATTGTACTTTTCAGGTCCCACATGGGTTGTGAAATTTACCTACTATTGTCCATGCTCTTAGAATATTATAGATCAGCTACTTCCTATTGAAGGCTCGTAGTTTTGTTTTGAGAAATATTAGTTGTTCCTAGTAAATTATAATAAGCACTAAAAATGATTACATAAAATAACAGTCCTTCACCAATCAATATTATATACCATAGTTTGTGCTTTACAAATCTTTAAAGGATGTTTTGTAGGAACGCTAACAGAAAACGATGGTTCATTGGAATGTCTATGGGGTAAACTACTGTAAACAGGATGGTATTGTGTCTACTATACCAACTACAGGATCGGTATATTGTCCACTACCGCCTGTTAGGTGAGTAAGGGGTGCAATACCACCCACAGGATGGGTATGAGGGTCACATCCACCCAGAGGATGAGTATGGGGATCACATCCACCCACAGGAAGGGTATGGGGTCCAATACCACCCACAGGATGAGTATGGCATCCACTACATCCCACAGGATGGGTATGGGGCTCCAACCACCCATAGAATAGGTATGGGGCTCCAACCACCCATAAAATGGGTATGGGGTCCAATAACACCCACTGGATATGTATGGCGTCCATTGTCGAGCTCGCAAACCGCAGCATTCATCTCAGAACCATGCCTATTTCACGCAGATTCCTTAATAAACGTAAGAGTTTTATATGTCACAAGAAAGATAGAAATATAAGCTTTATTCTAAATACCTTACCATGGGCATATATAAATTTAAAGCGAAGATACGTGTACTTTTATAATAGCAGAGCTCCGACCCCGGACAGATCGATCGACCGAGCAACTCTCTCTCAGAACAATGTTTATTTCACGCGAATTCGTTAATAAACATATATGTTTTATATGTCTCAAGAAAGACAGACATATAAGCTTCACTTTAAACACTTTACCATAGACATACTTAAAGTTCTAAAGAAGATACATGTATTTTAAAAATTACGGAGCTCCCACCCCGTACAGACTGAACGACAGAGCAACTCTCTCTCAGATCAATGTTTATTTCACGTAAATTCGTTAATAAACACAAATGTTTTATAAGTCTTAAGCAAGATAGAAATAAGAGCTTCATTTTAAATACATTACAATAGACATATTTATAGCTCAAGTGAAGATACATATGTTTTTATAGTAGCACTCAGTAGCTTGTCGGGCATGGAGTGCAGACGCCTACGCACTTGCCGATATATTGTATAATTAACAAAGATTCGCTAATAAAGCCTAAAATCTTATATGCCTCCAGAAAGACCGAGATATGAACATTATTATGATTGCACCAAATGAAATATATCATGTTCGAGGACAAAGATATATCAATTTTAAATTAAGTTTCGACTCTCTCTTGGGTGAGAGAGATGGGGCGACTCTCGCCCCATCTATTGGAGATTCTGTGCACTAAATACCCAAAGCTACTCAAACCCTCATAGCATTATTTAAGTAATGAAGTAATATGGTATATTTACTCACTATAATGTGGGTGCTGAATGCAGAACATGAGAAAACATATATTTACTCCAAACTAATGTAATTTCATTATTAAACAAGTAGCATCAAAGGAAGTCGACGGTCCAAGCGTCAATGTTGTGGAGCGACTTATCCAAGATATATCGTTGTTTGGAAAGTGTTTGTTGGCATATCCAGGGGTCGCACTTCTCTGCTCAAATTATCACAAATTTAAATTATAATGTTAACAAGTAGAATACGTATTTTTAATAAAATCTAACATAACTAGCCAGAAAACATTTAACATTTATTAAAAAATATATGTTTGGAAGTTAAATCGACTTCATATTCAATTTCTTTCTTTATTATGCACCCCATACCCATCCCGTGGGCGGTGGTGTACAGGATTACAGAGGCACATAATCGGTTCAGGAACTGAACCCTCTAGTTCGTTTAGCTAAGCAAATAACAATATATGACGCTGGTTAAAAAATTATCAATGTTGTATACACATGTACACACCCTCATACATACATGTATATATATATATATATATATATATATATATATATATATATATATATATATATATATATATATATATATATATATATATATATATATATATACGTATACACATATACATACATATCTAATCACCCACACAATTACACACATCAATAATCTTTGTGTCACAAGTGACATTACAAGAGGCTCACAACAGTCACTATACGAGGCACTTTACATCTATAGTGAGTCACACAGTTACTAGTCTTGCTGCACACCCACCCAACTGGGCGGCAGCTTTACAGTCATGTGCATGCATTACCTACAGTAAGCAAATTTTGGATACTTCGCTAAAATTTCGGGCAGCACATCATTATGAATGAAGTACTTACACATTTCTTGGACACTATTGATGGTGTTATTTCTAAATTCCGCAATTTTTTCACATTCCATTATATAATGACGCAAAGTATGCGAATAGTTCTGCTGACAGAGTTTACATTTAGTCAAATGTAAATCAGCAGATGTTACAAACTCCCAGAGGTACTTGTAGCTGAGCCTAAGCCTAGCAGTGGTAACATCTAGAAGTCTGAGTATCTAGTGGGCCATTTTTGGTAAGCAGAACTGGCGCTGTGGGATGAACCAAACATCGAGTTAAGGGGCCTAAATGAATGCTCATTCATATATGGCCCACTAGATGCATTCGGAGATCAATATGGGAAGGAATCCACAGGAGACAAACTCTGACTCCATCATTGATTATTTTACTATATCTGTGTCTAGCTTCAGAGATAAGCACGTCACAGTTATGCCTTGGGAAGCTGAGGGCAGTCAAGGATGACAAGGAGTCACTTACAATTAGCGTGTCAACTTTGGATTCATATACGCGTGTGGGAAATTTTTACCCACCATATCTAATAATCATCTAAGAAATGTATAATTTCTATATCATATCTAAATCATATAAAAAATCATATCTAAATCGTATCAAAATCATATTAGAATCATTATAGATTCATTATATAGCTTGATCCTGGATGACAATGGCACCATGAACACGTACGCAACAGGGGCCCTTTTGATGCCTACGTGACTTTGTACATGATCTCTCAAGGATCCAGAAGCTTCTAGAAGGATTTGTTAATTAAAAAGCTATTGGAACATTGATCGCTTCCGGTAGAGATTAAAATCGAATCCTTAATAAGATTCAGTGGTACTTTCAAATACTACTTATAATCTTTAAATCTTATATCTAATTATATTATAATCACATCTTATCTTAATCATAAGTCTAGACTGTAAAAATAATCAATCAATATTCATTGAAGGCTACCGTGCACAGAGAGCATGGCAGGGCGATGGGGGGGAGTGAAGCGCCCACCAACAGCCCGGGGCACTCCGCGTTTGTTTACAAATGAGTGAACAAGTGACTGATCCTTAGCGAACATTACCAGCTCAAGGACACCTTATCTAATATTTTTTATCGCCAGTGAATACTCTCTAGAACTGGGGGAGTACCTGGACAATATCTACAAGGAAAATCCTAGAACATTTATAAAAATAAGAGTGTAGTGGAGATCACAGTGACGCGGTTTCCACCACCTTCATTCCTATTCTTTATCAAATATCATTCTTCTGCAACGCAGTTAAAGAAAAATCCAAGTAGCAACGCTACCAGATCATCATACAGCAACGCTGTGACAAAATATAGTGCCTAAACTCGACAAGAGAGTTAATCAGTCTGGCAAACTTGTCAGACAGGCACCCCGACTGGCAGAGAAGTATATTGAAGGTTATTTGGTATATGATTGGCCAATTGTATGCTTGTGTAGCTTTAATATCCTATAAATCTGTCTGTTGGTTAAAAAGCGAGGCTAAGCCTCACATATCAGTAAGTTTATTAAAATTGTAGTGTAGCTGTGAATCTTATCCAAGCACTGAACCTCATGAGTGTCCATTCTGTCAGAAAAGAATTCAGCCTCAATAAGTAAAAACCTCACAAGTGTCCGCAGTGTTGGAAAAGATTCAGTCAAGCTAACTGTATAAATTGAATATGTCTGCATATATATTTGAATATATAAATTAAGTTATCAATTGCTTGCTTAGTTATTTTTAAGTTATCATATAAGTTCATTTAATTGAATATAATCTAGTAGTTACTTAACAGTATTTAGACTACATTTAAGGTCATTTATTATACTTTTACAATTTAATTTGTTGTTTATAGTATAAGAATCTATTGACTGTAAGTTATGGTGCTAGGTTAGACTATGTATGTTTAAATCTCTGATTTAAACAGAGCCAGTGTTCAGTCAGATAACTGAATTTATTAAATCTTATCCTTGTATAAAATACAAGCTGATGTGAGATCCCTGTCTACAGGTGGATTGGAACTTCTATCAACTAAGTCATTCACCCCACCTGTCCCTTACAGCCCACAGTTTGTCATTAGGAAAAGAGGATCTAGGATTTACAACCCTAGCTAGAGATTTTAGTTGAATTAATTTGCAGACAGTAAATTTTTAATTTAGTTCAGTACAAGTCCCTGGTAGTCTCCTCTTATATCAATCCCAGCAGGTATTTCCCACATTAATGGTCCTTCGAACCGGATAATAATGGTCCTTTATACCTAGATATTTATGATCATTCGTTTACCGAATATTTCAATGCCAAATACATAAGAAACTTCTTGATTTTGCATTGGAATAATTCTTACATATTCTAGCCTAACCTAGCTATCAGCCAATATTTATCATAGCTATATATCTAAGTAAACAAATTGTTTGCAGTGGCTTAAGCCACCATATCCATTAACTAGTAAGCATTCATAGCATACTGATATTGTTTTGTGTTAAGAAACAACAGTACTTAAGTATATCAGTGTCACAGACACAATTGCATCTTAATCATAAATACCAATTACCTACCTCATTGTGGTAACATTACATGTATATTTAAGTGTATTATCTAGCATTATCTCTAATCTACTGATTTTCAGAGCTGCTCATTACATAATATTCTTTAAAAAAGTGTTATCATCACTGTAAGAGCATTCATTACAATCTAACCAAAATCAACTGTATCAAACCCTATTACAGGTAAAACCAGTAGACATTCTACTGTATTTTATCAAGCAACTATTATGGTAACAGATTTTGTAATAACTTTGCAAAAATAGTGCCATTTACTATTTTTAAAAAATTATTACAAGATTTACCAACTTGGTGCATTCGTGCATTCGGGTCACAAATCAAATTATTACAGTACTTTTGATAATTGAGCACCTGCTACAACCAGATTCCAGGGAGGAAATGAAGGACGATCTTTGGAGTCATTACCTAAGTAGACAGGAAAGCTCATTTATCAAAATACATTAACATCAAACATATTTATCAGAAAAAAGAGAAAAATCTCGGAATCTCCGAAACTCGGAAAAAGTCAAAATGGCTAACAGTGTTCCACCATCAGCTGAAACAGGAAATAGGAGGACACTTAATGGTCTGCAAGATCACCTAACTCAACTGATTGACAAATGTCAAAAGTTGGCTAGACAACCATCTCCTGATTTAATAATTCTGAATACCAGAGTAAAAGCAGCTGTAGATAAGTATGAACAAATCAAACGCCATGCAGAGATTTATCTAACAGAAATGGCTAATGCAGATTTAACCCGAAGGGAACTTCAGGAAATTGTCGTTGAAATGACAATGTATGAAGATAAAATCCAAGATCAACTTGATCCTTTAATCAAACAAATATCTCAAGCAGGAACCCAATCCAATGTGAGCTCATCCACTCAACAGAGCAATGCAACTATCACACATATAGCCGCAGAGCTCCCAAAGGTACAATTACCATATTTTGAGGGCAAGGATGAATACGATTGGGATACCTTCTGGAGACACTTTGATTCTATAATAAACTCCAAGACCTCTCTCAAAAAGGCGACAAAGTTTCAATATTTGCAAGGCCAGTTACGGGGAGAGGCAAGGCAGGTCATTGCTAATTTGTCATTAACAGATGATGATTACGACCATGCCTTACAGTTGTTACAAGATAACTACAGTGATAAGGAGACTGCAATTGCACGTCTCTCATACAAATTATTGGATTTACCCTCTCCAAATAAAAGTTATGAGTCACTACAATCATTTCGATTGTCTATAGAATCAATCATCAAAGCCCTCAGTACAAAAGTACCTGTAGGAGATGCAGAGTGGCTTATAAAGTTAATCATTCAAAGGAAACTTCCAAATGAGGTCATAGACAGCCTATGCACTCATTATAACACCAACATCTAATCACAAAGCCAAATCATTGATGGACTTCGAGCTTACGTACAAAGATTACGAAGCCGAGGAAAACTTAGATCTCAAGAAAAAATCCCCAAAAGTGAATCCACGGACAAAAGCAAAAATGTCCAGAATGGCAGTCAAAAATCAAGGCAACAAAACTCCTCTTCTGCAAAGTGGAAACAGAATAATGTTGGCTCTTATGCTATATCCCCCACAGTTAACAGAACTGTAGGAAACCAAGCTCCTAAGACAGATAAGACAAAAGGAGCTACAAGTGCCCCAAAATGTTTATTCTGTCAAGAAGCACATACCATTTATCAATGCACAGTTTATGAAGGCCGTGCCAGTCGAATCGATCGACTGAAATCTCTGAACAGGTGCATCCGTTGTCTACGGAAGCACGATACAAGTGAGTGTAACACTCCATTGCAAAACTGCCAATATTGTCATAAAAGTGTACATCACACAGCACTCTGTAGTGATATTAACACTCAATCCAGATCACAGACTTCCAATAATCAACCTGCATCTCAGGCAAAGCCCAAAGATGATAATACCACAACAGCCGTACAATTCTGTACAGTAATGAGCAATGTCAACGACTTGGATACAGAAATTGTTACAACAGCCATATTGCCTACTGCACAGCTAGAACTATGCAATCAAGGAATTTGTATTCCAACTAGAGGCTTTTTTGATCAAGGGTCACAGAAAACCTTTATCAGTAAAAAGATGGCAGAAGATTTACAACTTAAATCTTCAAAGCAAGTATCTACATCCATATCAGGGTTTTTTACTAATTCTGGTCGTAGAACCTTTCCAGTAGTAAAACTCAATGTCTGTCTAGGTACATCCCAAAGGACAGTAGAAGCCATAGTAGTTGATAAAATTCCTACTGAAATGGAAGTGACTGGTCTGACAGCAACTATTAAATTCCTAAAGGAAAAAGGAATCCAATTAGCAGATCCTCTACTTGATTCTGACTACATAGGGGATATCGGAATCCTGATTGGAGCTGACTACTATCATCGATTCATTCTGGGATCAGAAGAATCTATGGGTATGAATATACTCAAATCAGCAGGAGGCATATTGATGACAGGACCTATACTAGATCTTGAACCTTCAACTCCTGAAAAATCACATCATACAGAAACTGTAATAGTGGCATGACTAGGCAAAGAACAGTCACCACTTAAAATCCCCCACATGATTGATGATGGATTAGAATCTGTACATCAATTGTGGGAACTTGATGCCATAGGAATAATTCCTGAACAACCAAGTCCTGATGATGTCTGTGCATACAATCAATACTTAGAAACTGTACAGTACCATGATGGACAGTACTGGGTAAGGCTACCATGGAAAATCAACCATAAAACCTTACCTACCAATTATCACATGGCTTATAGTCAATTTAAATCTCAACTAGCAAAGCTAAAAAAAAGGCCTGAGCATTTAAAACTCTATCATGAGATTATTGCTCAACAATTAAAGAATAAATTCATCGAAGTCGTGAAACATGACAATAAGCAAACAGGCCATTTTTTACCTCACATGGCTGTAATGAGAGAATCAAAAACGACTCCTTTACGGATAGTTTTTAATTGTAGCTCTAAATCTGGACCCCAAGGAACCAGTCTAAATGATTGTTTGCAAACAGGTCCAAGTCTAACTCAGAAATTGTATGACATACTGTTGAAGTTTAGACTTAACAAATATGCGTATTCAGCAGATATAAGTAAGGCCTTTCTAAGAGTTGGCTTACAGGAAGAAGATAGAGACTTCACTAAGTTTCTATGGGTAGAGAACCCAGAAGATGTCAATAGTCCTGTAGTGACTTTCAGATTCTCATCAGTTCTTTTTGGCGCGACAAGCAGTCCATTTCTGTTGCAAGCAACTCTAGATACTCATCTGAAGAAATCATCAAGTCCCTGTAAGACTGAAATCAGTCAAAATCTATATGTAGATCATTTTCAAGGGACAGTTAACAGTACTACTGAACTGTTACAATTATATCAAGAGGCTAACAAGGAGCTACAAGGTGCAAACATGCCACTACAATCTTGGGCCTCTAATAATGCAACATTGAATAATCAAATAGCAAGAGATTACCCTGAATATCACGTACCAGAATCACAAAAGGTGTTAGGTATGGATTGGGATTTAATCTCGGACACAATATCGATCAAATCTGTGCCAGTAAATTACAACATCACTACAAAAAGGGATTTGCTTTCACAAGTTAGTAAAGTATTCGACCCACTTGGTCTACTAAATCCTTTGACTATCAAGTGGCGTTTATTGGTGCAAGAAGCATGGAAGGCTAAGGTTGGTTGGGATGATCCACTACCAATCCAGTTACAAAAAGCTTGGATGGAAGTGGCTCAAGAACAAACTTTAGTTGAAAAGATAATCTTTCCGAGACACATAGTCGAGGAAAATGAAGAAGTATCACTACATGTATTCGCAGACTCGTCAGCCAAAGCTTTTGGAGCTTGTGCTTACTTAGTGACTTCTAATCAATCATATCTTATCACCTCTAAGGCCAGAGTCGCTCCATTAAAAAAGAGGACTTTGCCTCAGATGGAACTAACAGCACTGCTAACTGGAACACGCTTAGCAGTGCATATCAAACAAGTCTTATCTACCATGAACATCAAAGATGTCATTATATGGTCTGACAATGAAGCTGTCTTACAATGGGTACGAAACGACAACTGTCCAACTCCATATGTAAAAAATCGCGTCTCGGAAATTAAAGAAATTTCTGCAGGCTTTCAATTGTTGCATGTACCAACAAAGGATAATCCAGCTGATCTCTTATCAAGAGGTATGACATTTAAACAGTTTGCAAAGGCAGATATTTGGTTTCATGGGCCTCGATGGTTAGTGAATGGTAGTTGGCCTGAACAAAAGCCACACGTCATTACGACACAAACCATAACTACCACCAGGCAGCAAGCTCAAATATCAGTCTTGGATTGTACTCGTTACTCCTCGCTCATCAAATTAATCAATGTAACACAGAACGTGTTTCATTATCTCAGGAAAAAAGGTATAAAATACACTTTTCCTGATGCACTTATCTATTGGGTAAGACAAGCCCAGAGAGAAACTTATGGGAATAACTATGAAAATCTTCCGCATAAGTTAAAACACAATCTCGGTCTGTGGATAGACCAAGAAAATCACAACATTCTGCGTTGTGGAGGGAGACTTAAACACGCAGATATCAATCTAGATACCGTGCATCCATGGCTTTTACCAAAAAATCATTGGATCACAAGGTTGATTGTGTTACATACACATCAACAAATCATCAAACATGGAGGAGTGTTAGACACACTTACACAAATCAGACAGCAGTACTGGATTCCTCAGGGAAGACAGTCAGTCAAATCAATCTTGAAGAATTGCATGATATGCCGAAGGTACGATGCAAGAACTTGCTCTTATCCAGGGCCACCACCCCTGCCAAAGGAACGAGTGGTCCATCTACAACCTTTCGAAACGACAGGAGTAGATTATACAGGAGCAATATATCTAACAGGGACTGCAGATAAGCAACCTATCAAGGCATACATCTGTCTGTTCACCTGTGCTACCACCAGGGCAGTACATCTAGAGGTAACACCCGATATGACTGCTCAATCATTTATTCAAGCTTTCCGCAGATTCGCAGCACGCCGATCATGCCCTAAGCTGATGATTTCAGATAACGGAGCAAACTTGGTAGCTGGAGAAGCATGTCTACGGGAAATCTGTTCCCATCCTGCAGTTACTTCCACACTGGAACAGCGTCATTGCAGATGGAAATTTATCCCTCCGAGAGCCCCATGGCACGGAGGATTTTATGAACGGTTAATAGGAACTGTAAAAAGATCCTTGAGAAAATCTCTACGCCGTCAGAAAATCAATCTTCAAGAGCTCCAGACAGTAATCACGGAAATAGAATCAAGGGTGAATAACCGGCCGTTGACTTACTTGTCTGAGGATCCTACTCAACATGAGCCATTAAGTCCTGCCCACCTAATGTATGGAAGACTTCTGACTCCAGTACCATCTCTAGTGGATGATGAGATCAGAGATCCCTCATATGTGGGTCAGAGCGAGTTGGTTCAGGGGTATAAGCATCTGTCCAGCATAATCCAAAAATGGAATGATGTTTGGACAAAAGAATATCTTACATCTCTACGAGAACATCACTATGGGGCCAATGTCCCACATAATATAGCTAATCTCCAACCTGGCGATATTGTCTTGGTAGACAGTGATGGCCCTAGGGCTGACTGGCCATTAGGTAAAGTTGTCTCAGTCCATCCAGATAGTCAGGGGATTTTGAGAATAGTCAAAATCCTGTCTAAAGGAACAACTTCCCTGAAGACATTGGACAAACTCATCCACATGGAATCAGTGAGTCAGCTGCAGTTAGATCCTGAGAGACCTCAAGAGACTCTAACTCCACAAGACCCACAGACTCCTAACAGACACAATCGTCCACAACGGACAGCAGCACAAAAGTGCAAGCAAAATTTGCACTTGTATTATCAATCCAATGGAGAGTAAATAAATACATATGGTTACTATTGTCCTAAGTATTGGACTCTGTGCCAGTTCTCTCCCTCTGGAAGATGTGGGAAATTTTTACCCACCATATCTAATAATCATCTAAGAAATGTATAATTTCTATATCATATCTAAATCATATAAAAAATCATATCTAAATCGTATCAAAATCATATTAGAATCATTATAGATTCATTATATAGCTTGATCCTGGATGACAATGGCACCATGAACATGTACGCAACAGGGGCCCTTTTGATGCCTACGTGACTTTGTACATGATCTCTCAAGGATCCAGAAGCTTCTAGAAGGATTTGTTAATTAAAAAGCTATTGGAACATTGATCGCTTCCGGTAGAGATTAAAATCGAATCCTTAATAAGATTCAGTGGTACTTTCAAATACTACTTATAATCTTTAAATCTTATATCTAATTATATTATAATCACATCTTATCTTAATCATAAGTCTAGACTGTAAAAATAATCAATCAATATTCATTGAAGGCTACCGTGCACAGAGAGCATGGCAGGGCGATGGGGGGGAGTGAAGCGCCCACCAACAGCCCGGGGCACTCCGCGTTTGTTTACAAATGAGTGAACAAGTGACTGATCCTTAGCGAACATTACCAGCTCAAGGACACCTTATCTAATATTTTTTATCGCCAGTGAATACTCTCTAGAACTGGGGGAGTACCTGGACAATATCTACAAGGAAAATCCTAGAACATTTATAAAAATAAGAGTGTAGTGGAGATCACAGTGACGCGGTTTCCACCACCTTCATTCCTATTCTTTATCAAATATCATTCTTCTGCAACGCAGTTAAAGAAAAATCCAAGTAGCAACGCTACCAGATCATCATACAGCAACGCTGTGACAAAATATAGTGCCTAAACTCGACAAGAGAGTTAATCAGTCTGGCAAACTTGTCAGACAGGCACCCCGACTGGCAGAGAAGTATATTGAAGGTTATTTGGTATATGATTGGCCAATTGTATGCTTGTGTAGCTTTAATATCCTATAAATCTGTCTGTTGGTTAAAAAGCGAGGCTAAGCCTCACATATCAGTAAGTTTATTAAAATTGTAGTGTAGCTGTGAATCTTATCCAAGCACTGAACCTCATGAGTGTCCATTCTGTCAGAAAAGAATTCAGCCTCAATAAGTAAAAACCTCACAAGTGTCCACAGTGTTGGAAAAGATTCAGTCAAGCTAACTGTATAAATTGAATATGTCTGCATATATATTTGAATATATAAATTAAGTTATCAATTGCTTGCTTAGTTATTTTTAAGTTATCATATAAGTTCATTTAATTGAATATAATCTAGTAGTTACTTAACAGTATTTAGACTACATTTAAGGTCATTTATTATACTTTTACAATTTATTTGTTGTTTATAGTATAAGAATCTATTGGCTGTAAGTTATGGTGCTAGGTTAGACTATGTATGTTTAAATCTCTGATTTAAACAGAGCCAGTGTTCAGTCAGATAACTGAATTTATTAAATCTTATCCTTGTATAAAATACAAGCTGATGTGAGATCCCTGTCTACAGGTGGATTGGAACTTCTATCAACTAAGTCATTCACCCCACCTGTCCCTTACAGCCCACAGTTTGTCATTAGGAAAAGAGGATCTAGGATTTACAACCCTAGCTAGAGATTTTAGTTGAATTAATTTGCAGACAGTAAATTTTTAATTTAGTTCAGTACAAGTCCCTGGTAGTCTCCTCTTATATCAATCCCAGCAGGTATTTCCCACAACGCGCTCTAGTGCAAGGATTATGGCAACCAATTCTGTTTGAAGAGTGGAGGCCCAGTTACTTAGACGCGCTCCACACTCATGGGAGATGGAACCATCTCTCCCTGTCACAACAACTGCACTTCCAGCTGCACCATAGGACTGATCCAAGGATACATCAGTGTAAATATTTTGGGAAAGGGAGCGCTCTCTGACTAAAGCATCAATTTGGCTTAAGGCATTGTACTTTGCTTCTTGTCGAAGCAAGGACTGTTCTTTAATCAGCTTCTTGGGTGGGAAAGGGGGACAGTAATTTGGAAAGGAGTGATCTCCCATGAGGCAGGAATGTGTTGTTGTTGTCTCTCTTGGTAGGGGTGATGAAAGTTATACATTCTGAGCACATTGGCAGTTACCGTAACCCATTTGGAGGGATGATGATCTTCAAGGAAGAAGGCTTGGAGGGCTTCAGTGCAGGGGTTAGGGTGGGTTAGCCTAAGCATCTTGATACCAATTAAAGCATTAATTTCAGTGATACAATCACTTACACATGAAATATTCAGTTCCTTCCTCATGTTTAGTAATTTAGTTGTACGGGGGCATCCGAGGATAATCCTCATGGCTTCGTTTTGCATCTTTTCCAGCTCTCCAAGCATTCTCTCAGGCACTAGAGCAAGCATGGGTGCAGCATAATCAATCAGCGACCTAATATATGAGAGATACATCATTTTGACAATTCTCACATTTGCACCATAGCTTGGATGGTAGCTTGCCACAGTCTTGAGAGCACGCAGCCTCTCTCTACATTAGCGACCCAGTCTGGCTACAACATTGCGGTACAGTAAGGAACTTCAAGACCAAGGAATTTGTATCTGGTTACATAGTCGAGCAGAGAGCCATCATGCAACTGCATTATTGCAAACAGCCCCACCCCGTCTGGGTGGGCGTCGGTTCAGGATCTTTGTTTTCTCAACTGAGGTGACCAAGCCTAGTTCATAGGACAATAGTTTTGCTATATATACTCGTTATTCGTTGACATGCGTTCGCTACTTAAACTACCATGTACTGTACTTATGTAAAATCTCCCATGTCTCTTCACTCATCTCACCGAACCCTACAAGCTCTGTGATATATTGTTTAATTAATTGAGATTCACAAATAAAGCCTATAATTGTATATGTTATCAAAAAGGCAGAGCTTAGTTTAGTTCATTTATTATGCACCCCATACCCATCCTATGGGCGATAGTGGAGTGTTACAGAGGCACATAATTGGCTCAGGGACTGAGCCCCACAATTCATATAGCCAAGCAAGTTATAATCTTGATAAGCTAGTTACAAAAGTCAATACACATTGTCACATCAACAATGGGCTCGAGACCGACCACAAGTACAGTTTATAATTTAAGCAACTGATTTATATGGAGGGCTAGTGTCACAATTGAAATGTTTATCCTACACATAACCCCCTCTCCCCCATCCAATTGGCAGCGGTGGATAGGTTACAATCAAGTCGTTTTTTGCGTTTTATTCAGAGATTAGATCTTATTGGGTGAGGAAAGATATTCATATTTTAAAGAAGGCTTCTTGGCTGATGCTCTCCATTGATGGAAAATATACAACCTTTTGAATATCAATGTTAGTTTGATCTAGATATTGTAATTAACGAAAGTATTTATGTCATCAGAAAGGTAGAAATATAGGCTACATTTAAAATCCTTTGTCATAAATATAACTGAAGTGAAAACGAAGATATATGCGTTTTGATAGTTACTTGATGGCTTGCTCTGAGAGTGTGAAGCCCTGCACACCAGCCAATAAATTGTATAATTAGTTTCCATATATTTTAATTAATCTTAAAAATCTATATGTCAGAAGAAAGGAAGATGTAGCCGTTAATGTGACAACATTTAAAAATATATATATCTTAAGTTAAATAAATAATACCACCTTATCGCCGGTGTCCGGACACATGAAAATTACCTAGGTATCAGTATCCAGCCAGGCGGGGATCACAGGCTGCACAATACTGATAAATTATGTAATGCACTACTTGTGGTCTATCTCGAACCCATTTATGATGTGACGACTTATAATGAATTTTGTAACTAGCTCATCAAGATTGTAACTTGCTTAGATAAATAAATTGTGTGTTCAGTCCCTGAACCCATTATGTGGTAAATTAACTAAACTAAAAACTATAGTATGGCAACGAAACCTGAACTGCATAATGTAAATAGGGATTAACCAGAAAAAGATATAGGTGAAGAATAACACCAGGTAACTGTAAAGCTGCTGCCCAGTTGGGTGGGTGTGGAGCACATGACTGTAAAGCTGCCGCCCAGTTGGGTGGGTGTGGAGCACATGACTGTAAAGCTGCCGCCCAGTTGGGTGGGTGTGGAGCACATGACTGTAAAGCTGCCGCCCAGTTGGGTGGGTGTGGAGCACATGACTGTAAAGCTGCCGCCCAGTTGGTTGGGTGTGGAGCACATGACTGTAAAGCTGCCGCCCAGTTGGGTGGGTGTGCAGCAAGACTAGTAACTGTGTGACTCACCATAAATGTAAAGTGCCTTGTATAGTGACTGTTGTGAGCCTCTTGTTGAATCACTTGTGACACAAAAGATTACTGATGTGTGTATTTGTGGTGGTGATTAAATATGTATGTGTATGTATATATGTATACGTATGAATATGTACATGTATGCATAAGTATGTGTACATTAATAATTTTGTAACTAGCGTCAAAAGATTGTTATTTGCTTAGCTAAACGAACTAGAGGGTTCAGTTCCTGAACCGATTATGTGCCTCTGTAATCCTTTACACCACCGCCCACGGGATGGGTATTATGGGGTGCATAATAAAGAAAGAAAATGAATGGACCGAACCCCACAATTCATTTAGCTAAGCAAGTTACAATCTTGATGAGCTAGTTACAAAATTCATTATAAGTCGTCACATCATAAATGGGTTCGAGATAGACCACAAGTAGTGCATTACATAATTTATCAGTATTGTGCAGCCTGTGATCCCCGCCTGGCTGGATACTGATACCTAGGTAATTTTCATGTGTCCGGACACCGGCGATAAGGTGGTATTATTTATTTAACTTAAGATATATATATTTTTAAATGTTGTCACATTAACGGCTACATCTTCCTTTCTTCTGACATATAGATTTTTAAGATTAATTAAAATATATGGAAACTAATTATACAATTTATTGGCTGGTGTGCAGGGCTTCACACTCTCAGAGCAAGCCATCAAGTAACTATCAAAACGCATATATCTTCGTTTTCACTTCAGTTATATTTATGACAAAGGATTTTAAATGTAGCCTATATTTCTACCTTTCTGATGACATAAATACTTTCGTTAATTACAATATCTAGATCAAACTAACATTGATATTCAAAAGGTTGTATATTTTCCATCAATGGAGAGCATCAGCCAAGAAGCCTTCTTTAAAATATGAATATCTTTCCTCACCCAATAAGATCTAATCTCTGAATAAAACGCAAAAAACGACTTGATTGTAACCTATCCACCGCTGCCAATTGGATGGGGGAGAGGGGGTTATGTGTAGGATAAACATTTCAATTGTGACACTAGCCCTCCATATAAATCAGTTGCTTAAATTATAAACTGTACTTGTGGTCGGTCTCGAGCCCATTGTTGATGTGACAATGTGTATTGACTTTTGTAACTAGCTTATCAAGATTATAACTTGCTTGGCTATATGAATTGTGGGGCTCAGTCCCTGAGCCAATTATGTGCCTCTGTAACACTCCACTATCGCCCATAGGATGGGTATGGGGTGCATAATAAATGAACTAAACTAAGCTCTGCCTTTTTGATAACATATACAATTATAAGCTTTATTTGTGAATCTCAATTAATTAAACAATATATCACAGAGCTTGTAGGGTTCGGTGAGATGAGTGAAGAGACATGGGAGATTTTACATAAGTACAGTACATGGTAGTTTAAGTAGCGAACGCATGTCAACGAATAACGAGTATATATAGCAAAACTATTGTCCTATGAACTAGGCTTGGTCACCTCAGTTGAGAAAACAAAGATCCTGAACCGACGCCCACCCAGACGGGGTGGGGCTGTTCGCAAAATGCAGTTGCATGATGGCTCTCTGCTCGACTATGTAACCAGATACAAATTCCTTGGTCTTGAAGTTCCTTACTGTACCGCAATGTTGTAGCCAGACTGGGTCGCTAATGTAGAGAGAGGCTCCGTGCTCTCAAGACTGTGGCAAGCTACCATCCAAGCTATGGTGCAAATGTGAGAATTGTCAAAATGATGTATCTCTCATATATTAGGTCGCTGATTGATTATGCTGCACCCATGCTTGCTCTAGTGCCTGAGAGAATGCTTGGAGAGCTGGAAAAGATGCAAAACGAAGCCATGAGGATTATCCTCGGATGCCCCCGTACAACTAAATTACTAAACATGAGGAAGGAACTGAATATTTCATGTGTAAGTGATTGTATCACTGAAATTAATGCTTTAATTGGTATCAAGATGCTTAGGCTAACCCACCCTAACCCCTGCACTGAAGCCCTCCAAGCCTTCTTCCTTGAAGATCAGCATCCCTCCAAATGGGTTACGGTAACTGCCAATGTGCTCAGAATGTATAACTTTCATCACCCCTACCAAGAGAGACAACAACAACACATTCCTGCCTCATGGGAGATCACTCCTTTCCAAATTACTGTCCCCCTTTCCCACCCAAGAAGCTGATTAAAGAACAGTCCTTGCTTCGACAAGAAGCAAAGTACAATGCCTTAAGCCAAATTGATGCTTTAGTCAGAGAGCGCTCCCTTTCCCAAATTATTTACACTGATGGATCCTTGGATCAGTCCTATGGTGCAGCTGGAAGTGCAGTTGTTGTGACAGGGAGAGATGGTTCCATCTCCCATGAGTGTGGAGCGCGTCTAAGTAACTGGGCCTCCACTCTTCAAACAGAATTGGTTGCCATAATCCTTGCACTAGAGCGCGTATATGAATCCAAAGTTGACACGCTAATTGTAAGTGACTCCTTGTCATCCTTGACTGCCCTCAGCTTCCCAAGGCATAACTGTGACGTGCTTATCTCTGAAGCTAGACACAGATATAGTAAAATAATCAATGATGGAGTCAGAGTTTGTCTCCTGTGGATTCCTTCCCATATTGATCTCCGAATGCATCTAGTGGGCCATTTATGAATGAGCATTCATTTAGGCCCCTTAACTCGACGTTTGGTTCATCCCACAGCGCCAGTTCTGCTTACCAAAAATGGCCCACTAGATACTCAGACTTCTAGATGTTACCACTGCTAGGCTTAGGCTCGGCTACAAGTACCTCTGGGAGTTTGTAACATCTGCTGATTTACATTTGACTAAATGTAAACTCTGTCAGCAGAACTATTCGCATACTTTGCGTCATTATATAATGGAATGTGAAAAAATTGCGGAATTTAGAAATAACACCATCAATAGTGTCCAAGAAATGTGTAAGTACTTCATTCATAATGATGTGCTGCCCGAAATTTTAGCGAAGTATCCAAAATTTGCTTACTGTAGGTAATGCATGCACATGACTGTAAAGCTGCCGCCCAGTTGGGTGGGTGTGCAGCAAGACTAGTAACTGTGTGACTCACTATAGATGTAAAGTGCCTCGTATAGTGACTGTTGTGAGCCTCTTGTAATGTCACTTGTGACACAAAGATTATTGATGTGTGTAATTGTGTGGGTGATTAGATATGTATGTATATGTGTATACGTATATATATATATATATATATATATATATATATATATATATATATATATATATATATATATATATATATATATATACATGTATGTATGAGGGTGTGTACATGTGTATACAACATTGATAATTTTTTAACTAGCGTCATATATTGTTATTTGCTTAGCTAAACGAACTAGAGGGTTCAGTTCCTGAACCGATTATGTGCCTCTGTAATCCTGTACACCACCGCCCACGGGATGGGTATGGGGTGCATAATAAAGAAAGAAATTGAATATGAAGTCGATTTAACTTCCAAACATATATTTTTTAATAAATGTTAAATGTTTTCTGGCTAGTTATGTTAGATTTTATTAAAAATACGTATTCTACTTGTTAACATTATAATTTAAATTTGTGATAATTTGAGCAGAGAAGTGCGACCCCTGGATATGCCAACAAACACTTTCCAAACAACGATATATCTTGGATAAGTCGCTCCACAACATTGACGCTTGGACCGTCGACTTCCTTTGATGCTACTTATTTAATAATGAAATTACATTAGTTTGGAGTAAATATATGTTTTCTCATGTTCTGCATTCAGCACCCACATTATAGTGAGTAAATATACCATATTACTTCATTACTTAAATAATGCTATGAGGGTTTGAGTAGCTTTGGGTATTTAGTGCACAGAATCTCCAATAGATGGGGCGAGAGTCGCCCCATCTCTCTCACCCAAGAGAGAGTCGAAACTTAATTTAAAATTGATATATCTTTGTCCTCGAACATGATATATTTCATTTGGTGCAATCATAATAATGTTCATATCTCGGTCTTTCTGGAGGCATATAAGATTTTAGGCTTTATTAGCGAATCTTTGTTAATTATACAATATATCGGCAAGTGCGTAGGCGTCTGCACTCCATGCCCGACAAGCTACTGAGTGCTACTATAAAAACATATGTATCTTCACTTGAGCTATAAATATGTCTATTGTAATGTATTTAAAATGAAGCTCTTATTTCTATCTTGATTAAGACTTATAAAACATTTGTGTTTATTAACGAATTTACGTGAAATAAACATTGATCTGAGAGAGAGTTGCTCTGTCGTTCAGTCTGTACGGGGTGGGAGCTCCGTAATTTTTAAAATACATGTATCTTCATTAGAACTTTAAGTATGTCTATGGTAAAGTGTTTAAAGTGAAGCTTATATGTCTGTCTTTCTTGAGACATATAAAACATATATGTTTATTAACGAATTCACGTGAAATAAACATTGTTCTGAGAAAGAGTTGCTCGGTCGATCGATCTGTCCGTGGTTGGAGCTCGGCTATTATAAAAGTACACGTATCTTCGCTTTAAATTTAAATATGCCCATGGTAAGGTATTTAGAATAAAGCTTATATTTCTATCTTTCTTGTGTGGGAACCGACCTGTGAGATTTATATTTATTTAATTTATATGAATTTATATTTACGTTAATTTATATACTTCGATAGCAATTTGTATAATGATAAGTGGACTGTATTTCTGCAATAATCTCTTAATCTCACAAATCGATCCTCTACACATTAGGGGGGGTTTATATTACACATATGCAGCCAATCAAATTACAGTAATAGCTACATACATTGATGAGGTTCCTTCTCTTATAGTACAGCAGGTTAGTCCACCAGGTATAACTAGAGTGTAGACACCAAATTATCCTCTTTGAGGTAGCTTCTATCACCCAGTAACTGGTGCACATAATCTTGCATCCTCGTCTTGACCTGTCAAAAGTGCGCTAGCTGTGAAGCCAGAATCCTATATATGACAAGCTATATCAGAGAAAACACTATACAGTACATGGAACATTAAAGACCTGGCTTAATTACCTTTAGTATGAGGCGATTTCGCGTTCTAACCGGCTAACCCTATATCCTGACATTAATGGCCATAAATGAATGATAAACGGGTTTCGGATAGACACTTAACTTGTATTTGTAGACAGCGTGTTGACAATGGTACACCTTTGGGTTCCATAACACTACGTCCAAGTAAATTTAACAGGAGCCGAATTTGCTCCCGTGTGAGCCTCTGGTCTCGTATAAACAACAATAGCTGCCCTCCTTCCTCACTCACGCCTGGCCTACTTTGTCCAGATTTCAGAAAGTGATAGAAGGGTCACATTTACTCTACTTTAATATTGATAATTAAGTTAATTTATATAAGATGTTTTTATGATGGTAAAGTCCAAAGACTAATGTATTTAAGAACAATTCCCAGCAGAATAGCTGGTGAATTATAATAGTATGTGGTGATGATATCCCGTTTTCTTTAGACGGTAATTCCACTACAAGTTACGTTTTCTATGGGTAACTTGTTTATACAACACAGCTCTTATCTGTCTGTATGATATTATTGTTAAATGGTGTCGGATTTTCCGACATAATTCCCCAGGGGGCTGCTCGCGGGTCGAAGTCCTATTTAGAACAGACGAACACCGATACTCCTCCTTCGAATTATTAGATTAATCACACATTTGCGTCTGTTCGTACAGGACGGATGTCCCGTACTAGAGTTGCAGGGGTTAGAAGTCTAATGCGATTTCATTTCCCTGTCAACTCTTGAAAGGCTAATATTCAAGCCTTATTACATATTATTTAACCCAGAAGACTGGATGTGATCAAGTACTACAGTCAAGTATGATTCAGGGACTGCAGTGAGATCAGTGACATTAGATATAACTTGAAGTTTGTTCAGGTAACTGGTCACTGATATATAAACACTGAGGCCCATGGAATGCATCTTGATTAAATAATAAATGTATCAAATCAGTCATCAGATTTATTGGGGTTTTAATTTAGTTAATTGATTCAGAGGATTGAATAGCTCATCATTAAAGTAAAGTATGGTTCTGAGACTGCAGTGGGTTCAGTGACATTGGTCGCAGTGACTTGTAGCTGTTTTAGGCTACTGTTCACTGATTTGCCACTGAAGCCTCATGAACTCATCTTCAGCTTCAAATGATGATACTAACATCAACCTCTGTTACTATAGTCAGCTGTAATCTCCTTAGTATAATGCTACTGGAGAAATATAATCAGCTGACAAATTTAGATTTCTACTGGTATTGTTTATCTGCAGGCATAGGTCTCCTCAGGCTTGATACTGGGCCTGAGAGTAATTTACCTCCTGCAGAGTTTAACATGGTTATACCCTGATATTTAGTAGGGCTACCGATGAATCGATGACAATAGTCTGTCCCTACAAGGAGACCGAAGTCGGTGAGGTGATCAGACTTAATATTATCTGCCAATTTTATTCCTCTATTTCTCAGGAATTTGGCTGTTGCTTTCAGACCTTGAACTTGTAGGTCTACTGGTATTTTGTCCACCACAATGGCTTGTACTCGACAGATGTACCTGCCTAAACGTACTGATGGTTGTACCACCTGGTAGACTTGAGGTCCTGCATCTGTTACAAACCCTGAGATGTTGAATGACATCTGGGCTACAGGCCTTAATTGTAGTTCATCTGCCAACCTTTTAGTGATGTATGTTCTTTGGGATCCTTGGTCAAACAACCCACGGGTATGGACCTTGGCCCTCTTATTCAGGATGGTAATTTGGGCAGTAGGCAAAGTCGTATTACCTTTAGACTTTGCTGATTGGACACTCTTTGTTTGTTGCACCTTGCAGTACTGTACTGTGGTGGGAATGCTATCTTCCACCTTGGGGGTTGGAGACGTTGTTTTGGTGTCTCTGCACAATGCTGCATGGTGCTGACCTTTGTTACACCTATTACAGGTGTGTAATTGGGTATCACAGTCGTTGATGTTATGTTTCCTGAGGCACCTCGTGCAATGTTGCAAATCTTTGAGTCGCTCAACACGGGCGTCACTATCAGGAAAATTAGAGCAGTGGTACATTGAATGTTTCTCATTGCAGAACAAACATGTTCCATAGCTTCCTGTACCCTTTGGTGTCATGTTCTTGGGTGACACAGTAACTATAGGCTTGGAGGGTCCCACTGCATATACGCCCACACTGCCACTGTTCCACTTTGGTGTTGAATTATATTGTCTAGATTGATTTGGAGTACCTTTGGTACTCTGTGGTTTACTATTATTGGTTTCTGAGGGTTTACTTGGTGGTTTTAATTTGTCATGTGTTCGTAATTGATGAACTACTGACTTTAAACCTTCAGATATTTCATTCATGGATAAGATACTTTTATTGTAATGAGCACTCATTTGTCTCAATATGTCCCTAGGTATTTTCTCCTGGACAATTATTTTCAAGACCCACTCAGCCCCGTTTGTATCTGCTGTCAGGCTGAGGGCATTGATCAATGATTCTACCTCCAGCTTGAAGACTTGGAGTGAATCAGCTGAAGCCTCCGGTGGGGGTAAATGCAACAGCTCATGAACTAAATGTGATGTTCTTACTTCTGGATCAGCATAATTATCCTTGAGGAGTTTTACTGCCAGATCATAGCCGTCATTAGTTAATCTCAGATGGGATACTACTGTTTTAGCCTCACCTGATAATTGACCTTGCAAATAAGAGAATTTACTACTCTTTGGTAAAGATTGTTTTGAGTCTACAAGGTCAACGAATTTGTTCCAAAATTCGTCCCAATCTTCCTCATCTTTTCCTGAGAAAGTGGGTAAATTAATTGGAGGGAGTCGAGCTTCTGCTTGACTCGTATTAGATGCAACTGTTGTTGTTGTTGCTGTTGCCTTGTTCTGGGCAATTAATTTGACATAAGGCTGTAACGTGGCCTGAGTCTGATCTTCATAATTCGCAAGATCAACCATAATGTCGTCTATTTCTGTTTCTGATAAATTGGTGTTGGCAAGTTCAGCCACATATGTTGCTATTTGACATTTGATTTGCTCAAATTTACCTGCAGCTGCTTGATAATAGCTTTCCAGGTCAGCATAATCAACTTGAGATTGTTGTGACAAATCTTCACATTTCTTGATCTGTCTTGTTAAGTGGCCTTTAAGACCTGCAAGGGTTCTTTTCATTCTCCCTGCATTATCCATACTGGCTAGTTGGTGAAGCCTTGTGGAACTTGTACTTGGGCTGCTCATAATACTGAACAAACACTAATGGTAGCCTAGGGTAAATTCTGAACTCACTAGGCAATAATCCTACCTCTACTAGAGGTTAGCACTTAAAATTAATACACATTATATATATATACAATCATCCACACTAATGATTTGAGTGATAAACCAGTGTCACTGGAAGTACCTTTAGGTTAGCTCTTCTATATCACCCTAGGATGGTAGAGACACTAATTAATCACTCAAAGGTGTAATGATCATAAGTAATTTATTATATATACAACTCAACTCGAGTTGTTAAAAATTACACCCAAAATAGGGTCTGGACCATGCATTAATGGTGTTAGGTTGTTCAATATAGTACAACTGACTATGGTAATAATGGGACTAGGATGAACAATAATAGTTCAACTAGTCATATCCTACCCTGTTGTGGGTTGGCAATTAGTAAATATTATACTGTGATCACTAGTGCAATATATATTAAATAATTCTCTATTTTGGAGAAATAATATACACAATTATTGTTAATAGCCTCTTAATTAGCCTCTATGAAACTTCTAATATTATCAAGAAGTATTAAATATTATTAGTGACCTCGCGAAATAAAGTCCACAAAATTCGTAGATAATCTCTCGCGAAATGTAACACCACGAAATCCGTGAACAATCTCGCGAAGACACAGTCACTAATTTGGCTGGATTCTATATTAGCGCTGTCATTTCACGAAATAACACGCCACCAAATATCTGTGGGTGTGTATGAAACCGCTGACGAAGCTGAACTGGGCTGAGGGAGGCTCCTGAGCTCCCTCGAGGCTACGCTGCCGTCTTGACTGCTGGCTTTGTTTAAATAACACTGCACTAGAATATTTAATGAATACACTGGTTAACTGGTTCATCCGGTACTAAGATGACCAAATGTGGGTTCAAAGGATCAAATAATCCGTCATCCAGTTCGAAGATGACCAATTAATGTGGGAACCGACCTGTGAGATTTATATTTATTTAATTTATATGAATTTATATTTACGTTAATTTATATACTTCGATAGCAATTTGTATAATGATAAGTGGACTGTATTTCTGCAATAATCTCTTAATCTCACAAATCGATCCTCTACACATTAGGGGGGGTTTATATTACACATATGCAGCCAATCAAATTACAGTAATAGCTACATACATTGATGAGGTTCCTTCTCTTATAGTACAGCAGGTTAGTCCACCAGGTATAACTAGAGTGTAGACACCAAATTATCCTCTTTGAGGTAGCTTCTATCACCCAGTAACTGGTGCACATAATCTTGCATCCTCGTCTTGACCTGTCAAAAGTGCGCTAGCTGTGAAGCCAGAATCCTATATATGACAAGCTATATCAGAGAAAACACTATACAGTACATGGAACATTAAAGACCTGGCTTAATTACCTTTAGTATGAGGCGATTTCGCGTTCTAACCGGCTAACCCTATATCCTGACATTAATGGCCATAAATGAATGATAAACGGGTTTCGGATAGACACTTAACTTGTATTTGTAGACAGCGTGTTGACAATGGTACACCTTTGGGTTCCATAACACTACGTCCAAGTAAATTTAACAGGAGCCGAATTTGCTCCCGTGTGAGCCTCTGGTCTCGTATAAACAACAATAGCTGCCCTCCTTCCTCACTCACGCCTGGCCTACTTTGTCCAGATTTCAGAAAGTGATAGAAGGGTCACATTTACTCTACTTTAATATTGATAATTAAGTTAATTTATATAAGATGTTTTTATGATGGTAAAGTCCAAAGACTAATGTATTTAAGAACAATTCCCAGCAGAATAGCTGGTGAATTATAATAGTATGTGGTGATGATATCCCGTTTTCTTTAGACGGTAATTCCACTACAAGTTACGTTTTCTATGGGTAACTTGTTTATACAACACAGCTCTTATCTGTCTGTATGATATTATTGTTAAATGGTGTCGGATTTTCCGACATCTTGTGACATATAAAACTCTTACGTTTATTAAGGAATCTGCGTGAAATAGGCATGGTTCTGAGATGAATGCTGCGGTTTGCGAGCTCGACAATGGACGCCATACATATCCAGTGGGTGTTATTGGACCCCATACCCATTTTATGGGTGGTTGGAGCCCCATACCTATTCTATGGGTGGTTGGAGCCCCATACCCATCCTGTGGGATGTAGTGGACGCCATACTCATCCTGTGGGTGGTATTGGACCCCATACCCTTCCTGTGGGTGGATGTGATCCCCATACTCATCCTCTGGGTGGATGTGACCCTCATACCCATCCTGTGGGTGGTATTGCACCCCTTACTCACCTAACAGGTGGTAGTGGACAATATACCGATCCTGTAGTTGGTATAGTAGACACAATACCATCCTGTTTACAGTAGTTTACCCCATAGACATTCCAATGAACCATCGTTTTCTGTTAGCGTTCCTATAAAACATCCTTTAAAGATTTGTAAAGCACAAACTATGGTATATAATATTGATTGGTGAAGGACTGTTATTCTATGTAATCATTTTTACTGCTTATTATAATTTACTAAGAACAACTAATATTTCTCAAAACAAAACTACGAGCCTTCAATAGGAAGTAGCTGATCTATAATATTCTAAGAGCATGGACAATAGTAGGTAAATTTCACAACCCATGTGGGACCTGAAAAGTACAATTTTCCTTATAATTGAACCAATCACGACTATTCTGCTATCTAGGTTGACGGACGGGTACTGTGAGACGTAAATTGATACGTGAGGAAGAGTTTGGGCTTTGGAAAAAAAGTAACTGGGAATATATCACATATTTACTAATTCGTATTCAACATATTGACTTTAAGCATTAAGTCATATATGTGCTGTCTTGTGTGAGAACGGGTTGAGACTGGTACGGTGATTTGCGTTGCTGTTCGACCTCCGAGGCCCCGAAGTCTTAGGGGAAGAGAGGCTTGTTTCCACTGTAGGTCATCAAGACTGAGGTTGAGGGCTTTTTCTAACATTGATTTCAGTAACAGGTCATACTCACCTAGATTTTGGCTACTGTAGGATGATGAACACCTCAGAAAGTAGGTTAACCTGGGGATGGAACGACATCTGGTGATGTCCTCATCACCAGATGAAGGATATCCTCAATAATCATCTTGTTTATCTGACAATGATACCACAATGTTACTCTCTTCTCAAGTCAGTATGGTTAGATAACAACTAGTGAAGCAGGATATCATAAATTATAATAATATTTATCGGGTGTAACATGGTGTTGCTGATGCCTTAAGCTTGCATGATAAGATAGCGAATGGTGGTGTTCAGAGTATCTGTGAAGGTCATTGTTAACTGATGACGACAACGATGTTCCTCATGCCTCCATCAGCCATTCTCAAATATCATTAATTACATGCCATTTATGGTTATATTGGTTGAATGGTGATGGTAACAATGTTTCTTTTTCCTCGAGCAAGTATTGCCAACATTTTATTCACAAACTTGTATGGCATACGATGCTTATAAAGGTTATATTGGTTAACTGACGATAGCAAGACTGGAGCTATTGGTTCACCCCAGTAAAGTTTCTTCTTATGTACATAATAATAATTAAATTAATAAATAATTATTATTTATTATTATTTAATAATTAAAGTCCCAGTAATGCTCTTCTTATGTACATAATAATAATAATAATAATAATAATAATATTTATTAGGGAAAATCACATACATACAAAATGGTATACGAGAAGAATGTTGGATCTCTAGACAGGGCAAGAATATACAGTAGTATGGTTCAAACCACTAATACACTCAGTGTTTCTAGCCTGACTATAACACCACTGTCGCTCTCATCACAAGTAATACATTATCAAATAAGAACTGTTCAGATGTCGGATATTTTAATAGTGATCTATTCTTAAAAATTTTAACATGATCTTTCTCTCTTAAAATTAGGGTGGAAAATAATTTTGCATACTATTTAGTCTGTACACTTTACTAGTATATAAAAATGTTCATATAGAACAGATTATTTCTATATTTACATAAAGTACAGGAATCGTGACGGTTTATGCATAATAACAATTGTGGTATCTGTTGACAGGCTTTACAGCCCTTCACGGGGCAGCCGTAAATGGTCTCAACAACACTGTGAAGATCCTCCTCGACGCTGGAGCAAACATTAACGCTGCAGTTAACTCTGGTAAGGATGACATTTATCCATCCCAACATTATATAACACTGATGTCATACAACAACACTGATGTCATACAACACACCACAATTTTTATGTGTTAAAATGCAATATTTATATTTTATAATTATACCATATGAGAGAATATCTGTCTGTTCAAAGTTGGGGGCCAAATTTTTCATATAAAAAAACGTTTTATAGTAACCTGCCACATTATTCATTAATTTGGGAAAATTGACATAAAATTTCAGCTGTGAATAATTTGCCTGTACTCACATCAAACAGACAATTCTCCCACAGCGTCAAAAGTTTCTCAAGCAAACTGCTGTATACCAGAGTAAGGGTAACTATTGTTTGTTTAGTTCTTCACACCACTGAGCTGCTCTCACTGCCGACTACCCACACATAACACTATTGTAAGACAGAGGGACAGAAAAACATAGAGACAGAGACACACAGAAACTCAGAAACAAAAACACAGCTAGAGAGAGATAGACAGAGAGAGGCAGAGATAAAGATAGAGGAAGAGAATGAGACAGACAGTAGATAAAGGGATGGATGGATAGACGAAGATGCGGATTAATAAATAGATCAGCCGTAGTAGCCGCCATGAGGGTTCTAACCAATGTGCTGTGAGTTACCAGGCACACGTTCCAGACGGCTAGGCCACGACATGGTCAAAACAATTGCAACCCTGGGTACTACTGCACCCTCTAGGACTCCTGAACCTTCCATTGACGCCGATGCAGGGTGTCAGACAATCCACCCCGTGCACTCTGGCTCAGTCATCTTGGAATGTTCTACCTCTGACACTCTTCCTTTAATACACAGAGAGTAATCACACTCTCGTGATGTATCAATGAGAAAATCTGTAGGAGCCGTGGCGAGGGTTCGAACCTATGTGCCTGGTGTTCCCAGGCCCACACTCTCTGTGTATTGATAAAGAAGTACCCTGAAGATTGAGCCCCAGTGCATAGGGGGGGGGGGAATTGAGTGAAGCCATTGGTTCGGGTTCAGTGGAAACCTATAGATATAGGAGCATCAAAATGCTCTTACATCTGGCAAGGACGTATTCGGCCGCCATTTTAAATTGTGGAGCAATCCTGTGTATAAACTTACCACACAATTAACATTCATTCTTTAACCAAACTAATCTAAAAACTCTATAATTTAAATATCACTAATCCAACGTATCATCCAACACATTCAAGGCCTATCACACCTAAAATGCATACATAAGTGAAGAGTCCCTACA
Organism: Procambarus clarkii; assembly: GCF_040958095.1. Taxonomy (NCBI): domain Eukaryota; kingdom Metazoa; phylum Arthropoda; class Malacostraca; order Decapoda; family Cambaridae; genus Procambarus; species Procambarus clarkii. Next base: position 2,029,362 of record NW_027189133.1, read on the forward strand.
TCATCTATATATCAACAAATGCCACTCGAACCCGGTCCATCTGCCACAGTCATCTGGACCCAGGATCCATCTGTACCCAGGATCCATCTGGACCCAGGATCCATCTGGACCCAGGATCCATCTGGACCCAGGATCCATCTGGACCCAGGATCCATCTGGACCCAGGGTCCATCTGGACCCAGGGTCCATCTGGACCCAGGGTCCATCTGGACCAAGGGTCCATCTGGACCCAGGGTCCATCTGGACCCAGGATCCATCTGGACCCAGGGTCGTAACATCCTCTCACTGTTGACACCCAACACACAGACAATTATATTTCTCATCAGAGCTCTCTCTGATGAACAGATAGACAAACAGATATAGAGAAACAGAGACAAAGATATCTAGAGACAGAGACTGACAACAGATTAATGGATGAATAGATGGCTGGAAACATGAATAGACAGAGAAGTGGATTGATAGATGTATGGATGCATTGATTGCTGGATGTTTAGGTACAATGATATATAGACGAATATATAGATTGATAGTTAAATGAACAGATATTTGGTTGAATTAATGAATACAAAGTTGATTAGGTGCATGGATAGATAGATGAAAAGAAAGCAAGATGTAGATATAGTGAGATAGATGGATAAAAAGCTAGATGAAAAGATTTATGGACAGATGGTTGCATTGATGGATGGATAAATGGCTGCACAGGTGGAGGGAAAGATGGACGGAAAGATGGATAGATGTATATAGATAAATGGACAGAGAGGGCAGATGAATGGATAGATGTATGAATAGATAGATGAATGAGTAGATGGATGGATGAGTAGATGGATGGATAGATATTTTCGTATTTTTATTTATTTAGTTATTTTATTTATTTATGTATATATACAAGATTTCTTACATTCTTCTACACGTCGATAGATGGATAGATGGATGTATAAAGGGAAAGACGGATAGATAGATGTATAGACAAATAGGCAGAGGTGTAGATGTTTGGACAGATGGATAGACGTACAGGTGAACAGAGAGAAAGATAGATAAATGAATATATGGATTGCTATATAGGTAGATTGAAAGATAGGTGAATATATATAGATTCTAAAATATATGATGAGTAGATAATTAGATAGATGGATAGATAGACCGAGATAGATGGATAGATAGACCGAGATAGAAAGATAGAGAGATGGATGCATTGATTATATATATATAGATTAATGGCTAAATAATAAGAGAGATAGGTGGATGGACGGATAGATAAATAGAGAGATAGGTGGAAGGATAGATATATGGTCAAATTGGACAGACAGACCTAGGCATCGCTGGATACCCATCCAGTATAATATATAGCACAAATTCGGTCAAAATTTCCAAGACTAAGAACCAATAAATGTTCAATATTTATAGACATTTTCACCTGAAATATAAACTCAAAATAAGAATCTTATTGAGTCGAGACACATTACATATATTATGTTACGTACTCCAAAGTGTGAGAGAATATCTGTGTGTGTGTCTGGCTGTTTGTCTGTTCGTCGTTGGAGGCCACACAGATGGAGCTAGCGTCATCCATATGGGCAGAGGAAATGGTCTGGGGTACAGGATGAAAAATGGATGATTTGGGTTGTCAGAATTCAATAGGTAAGAGCATGTCAGGATCACATTCAGACCCCCTCACACATTTTTGGCAATGCACGCCCTCTGTTCAGCTAGATAGTATCAAAACAAACTTTCAGAACAATCGTTTTTTCGTATAGTAATATGTACCATTTTACACTGATCCCGGTAAAATTAACAAATTACCTGCTGTCAATAAGTTGTTCGTACTCACATAAAACAGACGATTCTTCCACAACTTTAAAAGTTTTGCAAGACACAACCCTTTATGAGAGTAAGGGGAACTATACATTTTTTAGTATGTCACATAAGCTCTTCTCGCAGGCGATAACCCACAAATTACACAAAAATATTGTTGACAAGGAAGAGACAGACAGACAGTGACCGAGAAATACAAAGACAGAGACACATAGTCAGAAACAGGCAGACACAGAGGCAGAGGGAAGAAATAGAGGCTGATAAACAGAGAAAGAGAGAGCTAGAAAAGAAAGACAGAAAGACATAAAAGAGATAGACAGAGAGCAGATATATATATATAGATGTATGCATAGAGATGTGGACTGGTAGCGTGAAGGATATACTTACGGATAGAGACAGACAGGGGTATGGATAAACAGCTGAATATGATGGATAGATGGATGGGCGAATAAATGACTTGATAAATACATAAATGAATAGAAAGATGAGATGGTAGCTGGATAAATAGACAGATAGATAGATAGATAGATGGATAGGTGGATAAAGAGATGGATAGATAGATACAATGATAAATATATTTACAGATAGAAGAATAGGTATATATATATATATGACAGAGAGATAAGTAGATGAATGGATATACTCAGCAAACAAAAAACATTTTTGACCGTTTTTAATTGGTCGCAGAAAGGTGGCACTGAAACTATTTATATAATGTTGTTTTAATTACGTATAAAATACATTACTTTCTGTCACTCAAATCGTAGACAGCATGATTTGCTGTCCTAGTCAAATTAGCTGTCAAATCGTAGTCAGTAGCAATAGTACAACAGATGATTTAAAACTTTTCTAATTAAAATTAAGTACAAGTACTTCATATGTGTGTGTATGTGTACTTACCTAGTTGCACTTACCTAGTTGTGACTGCGGGATTGATCTCTGGCTTTTTGGTCCCGTCTCTCAACTGTCAGTCATCAGATATACAGGTTCCTGAGCCTATTCGGCTCTATCATATCTACACTTGAAACTGTGTATGGAGTCAGCCTCAACAACATCACTTCTTAATGCATTCCATTTGTCAACTACTCAGACGCTGAAAAAAATCTTTCTAATGATTCTATGGCTCATTTAGGCACTCATTTTTTTCCACCTGTGTCCCATAGTGTGTGTGTGCCCCATGCATTAAATAGTCTATCTTTATCTACCCTATCAATTCATTTGAGAATCTTGTATGTAGAGATCATGTCCCCCATAACTCCTCTACCTCCCAGTGACTTGAGGTTTAATTCCCATAGTCTCTCCTCGTAGCTCATACCCCTCAGTTCGGGCACTAGTTTAGTGACATACTTTTGAAACTTTTCCAATTTAGTCTTATGCTTGAGTAGATATGAACTCCACACTGGTGCCGCAAATTCCTGGATTGGTCTGACATATGTGGTATATAAAGTTCTGTATGGTTCCTCACACAAGATTTTTAAGTCCGTTCTTATATTGGCTAACCTGGCATATGCCACTGATGTTATTCTCTTGATATGGGCTTCAGGAGACAGGTCTGGCGTGATATCAATCCCCAAATCTTTCTCTCTGACTCTTGAAGAATTTTATCTCCCAAATGATACCTTGTGTCTGGTGTCCTGGTCCTTACACCTATCTTCATTACATTACATTTGCTTGGGTTAAATTCTAACAACCATTTGTTCGAAAATTCCTTCAGCTTGTCCAGGTCATCTTGAAGCTTCAAGCTGTCCTCCTCTGTCTAAATCCTCCTCATAATTTTGGTATCGTCAGCAAACATTGAGAGGAAAGATTTTATACCCCCAGGGAGATCATTTACGTATATCAGAAACAGGATAGGTTTGAGTACAGAGCTCTGTGGGACCCCACTTGGGACTTCACGCCAATTTGAGGTTTCACCCCTCACTGTAACTCTTTGCTTCCTATTGCTTAGGTACTCCCTTATCCACTGGAGTACGGTACCAGTTTCTCCAGCCTGTTTCTCCAGATTATGCATCAACCTCTTATGGGGTACTGTGTCAATGGCTTTCGGACAGTCCAAGTTAATGCAGTCTGCGCATCCATCTGTTTCTTGTTTAATCTTTGGTACCTGATTGTAGAATTTTATTAAGCCTGTAAGGCGAGATTTAACTTCCCTAAACCCATTTTTATGGGTTGTCACGGAATCCCTTCTCTCCAGATGTGTTACTAGGTTGTTTATAATAATCTTCTCCATCACCTTGCATGGTATACAAGCTATGGGTGGTAGGCTTTGTGGGTTGGAGGTGTTATTGTAAGAGGGGGTGAGAGTGAGAGAAGATGGAGGGTGTTATTGTAAGAGGGGGTGAGAGTGAGAGAAGGTGGGGGGTGTTATTGTAAGAGGGGGTGAGAGTGAGAGAAGGTGGGGGGTGTTATTGTAAGAGGGGGTGAGAGTGAGAGAAGGTGGGGGGTGTTATTGTAAGAGGGGGTGAGAGTGAGAGAAGGTGGGGGGTGTTATTGTAAGAGGGGGTGAGAGTGAGAGAAGGTGGGGGGTGTTATTGTAAGAGGGGGTGAGGGTGGGAGAAGGTGGGGGGTGTTATTGTAAGAGGGGGTGAGAGTGAGAGAAGATGGGGGGGTGTTATTGTAAGAGGGGGGTGAGGGTGGGAGAAGGTGGGGGGTGTTATTGTAAGAGGGGGTGAGGGTGGGAGAAGGTGGGGGGTGTTATTGTAAGAGGGGGTGAGAGTGAGAGAAGGTGGGGGGTGTTATTGTAAGAGGGGGTGAGAGTGAGAGAAGATGGGGGGTGTTATTGTAAGAGGGGGTGAGAGTGAGAGAAGATGGGGGGTGTTATTGTAAGAGGGGGGTGAGGGTGAGAGAAGGTGGGGGGTGTTATTGTAAGAGGGGGTGAGGGTGAGAGAAGGTGGGGGGTGTTATTGTAAGAGGGGGTGAGGGTGAGAGAAGGTGGGGGGTGTTATTGTAAGAGGGGGTGAGGGTGAGAGAAGGTGGGGGGTGTTATTGTAAGAGGGGGTGAGGGTGAGAGAAGGTGGGGGGTGTTATTGTAAGAGGGGGTGAGGGTGAGAGAAGATGGGGGGTGTTACCCAGTGGAGGGCATAATGTTCTCACATGTAGGTACCAAAACACTAGTCCCAAATGAGCATATTGTCTTCTGAGGTTCGTTTCCATATTTTTACTTATATCCACCATAAATAATATATTGCATGAACACTGTACATGGTATGATTAACTGACTAATTAAGAGGCTCTTACCACCAAGTCAACATCCCAAAGTACAATTAGGTGTTAAGAAGCATTGTTTATGTCTTGTTTACGTCCCTGTAGGCCCGTTGATGTCCACGCCGCTGCCAGGCATAGATCACTCCAAATTCCTGCTATATATCACCAGTAATCGGCCTCTTGTTCCCCTTAGCCCGGTACAGCTCTAACGCTACACGTTTTGCCTATCTTCTTCACTATTCTGTTCACTATTTGCTTTAATCTTCACTATCTCATCTAGTTACGTACTCTCTGACCGAGCGATGGCGGCAACGAGTCTGTCGTGGAAGTGATGTCGTACATTGATCTTCACTAATTAGTTCTATCGGACACAATCTATGAAACTGCTATTTTCTAAACAGTGCGTTTCACTTCATAATATCACTACGCAACGAATTTCCTTTGTATCCCTTTGATGTCCCAAATTATGAAGACATTTAGATGAGCGAACTGCACATGTCCACCCTCCCTACACCGGTCTTAGCAACAGCGTGTTTTGGTCTGTGTGTTTTGGTTTGTGTGTTTTGGTCTGTGTGTTTTGGTTTTGTGTGTTTTG
>NW_027189133.1:2039972-2042472 GCF_040958095.1 Procambarus clarkii
GAATTTTGCATTCAGTACCTCGCAGATTTCCTTGTCGCTTTCTGTATATACCCCTTCTGTTTTCCTCAGTCTTGCCACTTGGTCATTTACCGACATCTTCCTTCTTATATGGCTATGTAGTAATTTTGGTTGCTTTTTCGCTTTGACTGCAATATCGTTCTCATAATTTCTTTCCGACACTCGTCTTATGTTAATGTAATCATTCCTAGCTCTGTTACATCTAATCCTGTTGTCCTCTGTCCTTTGTCTTCTGTACTTCCTCCACTCCCTCCTGCTTCTCACCTTTGCTTCCTGACACTGTCTATTAAACCATGGGTTATTATATTCCCTCCTGCTTTTTTCCTTTATTGTTGGAATAAATCTATCTTCAGCCTCCTTGCATTTCAATATGACTTGGTTCATCATACCTTGCACTGTTTTTCCTCTAAGTTCTTCCTCCCACTGCACTTCTCCCAGGTAGTCCCTTATCCTTCTGTAGTCCCCTTTTCTGTAATCAAGTCTCCTTTCCCGGACCTCTTGTCCTTTCGTCACAATTTTAAGCTCCATCATGTAGTCAAAGGCTAGGACACAATGGTCACTAGCTCCTAGTGGTATTTCATGTTCCAACTGCTCGATGTCTTCTACATTCTGAGTGATAATGAGATCTAATAGGCTGGGCGTATCCCCTCCTCTTTCCCTAGTATCTTCTTTCACATGCTGTGTTAGGAAATTCCTGTCAATAACGTCTACCAGCTTCGCTCCCCAGGTCTCCTCCCCGCCATGGGGATTCCTCGTTTCCCAATCTATCTCTCCGTGATTTAGGTCCCCCATGACCAGCAGCTTCGCTCTCATTCTATGCGCTAAAGTTGTGTGTGTGTGTGTTTGGTCTGTGTGTGTGTGTGTGTTTGGTCTGTGTGTGTGTTTGGTCTGTGTGTATGTTTGGTCTGTGTGTGTGTGTTTGGTCTGTGTGTGTGTGTTTGGTCTGTGTGTGTGTGTTTGGTCTGTGTGTGTGTTTGGTCTGTGTGTGTGTGTTTGGTCTGTGTGTGTGTGTTTGGTCTGTGTGTGTGTGTTTGGTCTGTGTGTGTGTGTTTGGTCTGTGTGTGTGTTTGGTCTGTGTGTGTGTGTTTGGTCTGTGTGTGTGTGTTTGGTCTGTGTGTGTGTGTTTGGTCTGTGTGTGTGTGTTTGGTCTGTGTGTGTGTGTTTGGTCTGTGTGTGTGTGTTTGGTCTGTGTGTGTGTGTTTGGTCTGTGTGTGTGTGTTTGGTCTGTGTGTGTGTGTTTGGTCTGTGTGTGTGTTTGGTCTGTGTGTGTGTTTGGTCTGTGTGTGTGTGTTTGGTCTGTGTGTGTGTGTTTGGTCTGTGTGTGTGTGTTTGGTCTGTGTGTGTGTTTGGTCTGTGTGTTTGTGTTTGGTCTGTGTGTAGGTGTTTGGTCTGTGTGTGTGTTTGGTCTGTGTGTGCGTGTGTTTGGTCTGTGTGTGTGTTTGGTCTGTGTGTGTGTTTGGTCTGTGTGTGTGTATTCACTTAGTTGTACTTGCGGGGGTTGAGCTCTGCTTTTCCGGCCCGCCTCTCAACTGTCAGTCAATCAACTGTTACTAACTACTATTTTTTTCTCTTCTAGAACACACACACACACACACACCCAGGAAGCAGCCCGTAACAGCTGTCTAACTCCCAGGTACCTATTTACTGCTAGGCAACAGGGGTTTCAGGGTGAAAGAAACTCTGCCCCTCTGTTTTCACCGACGGCCGGGATCGAACCTGCACCCTGGGATTACGAGTCCCAAGCGCTGTCCATTCAGCCCTAAGGCCCCTGTGAGTACCTACATAGTTGCATACTCCGGGATTGGTGTTTCATATGTGGTATGCATGGTTCTCAACGATCCCTACACAGGTTCCTGAAGGCTGTTCTGATGTTAGCCAGCCTCGCATATGCCGCAGATGAAATTCTTTTTATATGGGCTTCAGAGGACAAGTTTGGTGAGATATCATCTCCTAAATTTTTCTCTCTGTCCGTTTCAAGAAATACTTCATCTCCTATTCAATACCCTGTGTCTGGCCTCCTGTTTCCACCGCCTAGTTTAATTACCTTACATTTACTCGCGTTGAACTTCAGTAGCAATTTGTTGGACCATTCATTCAGTCTCTCTAGGTAATCTTGTTGCCTCCTACTATCTTCCTCTGTTTTAACCATCCTCATAATTTTTGCATCATCAGCAAACAATGACAGGAACGATTCTATACCATCTGAAAGATCATTTACATATATCAGAAACAGTATAAGTCCAAGGACTGCACTTTGAGGGATTCCACTGGTGACGCCTCGCCAATCTGAGACCTCACCCCTTCACAGTGTCTTATGTTGCTTAGGTACTCCCCTATCCAATGGAGTACCTTCCTTTACACTCCTGCCTGCCTCTCCAGCTTTTTCACTTGCCTCTTTTGTGGTACTGTGTCAAAGGCTTTCTGGCAATCCAAAAATATGCAGTCTGCCCACCCTTCTCTTTCTTGCCAGATTTTGGTTGCC
>NW_027189133.1:2047472-2174223 GCF_040958095.1 Procambarus clarkii
GGCAGAGGGGCAGAGGCAGGGGGCAGAGGCAGAGGGTCAGAGGCAGAGGCAGAGGGTCAGAGGGGCAGGGGCAGAGGCAGAGGGGCAGAGGCAGAGGGGCAGAGGCAGAGGCAGAGGGTCAGCGGCAGAGGGGCAGCGGCAGAGGGGCAGAGGCAGAGGGGCAGAGGCAGAGGCGCAGAGGCAGAGGGGAAGAGGCAGAGGGGCTGAGGCAGAGGCAGAGGGGCAGAGGAAGAGGGGCAGAGGGGCAGAGGCAGAGGGTAAGAGGCAGAGGGGCAGAGGCAGAGGGTCAGAGGCAGAGGGGCAGAGGCAGAGGGTCAGAGGGTCAGATGCAGAGGGGCAGGGGCAGAGGCAGAGGGGCAGGGGCAGAGGGTCAGAGGCATAGGGTCAGAGGGGCAGAGGTAGAGGGGCAGAGGCAGAGAGGCAGAGGGGCAGGGGCAGAGGGTCAGAGGCAGAGGGACAGAGGCAGAGGGTCAGAGGCAGAGGGGCTGAGGCAGAGGCAGAGGGGCAGAAGGTCAGAGGGGCAGAGGGTCAGAGGCAGAGGGGCTGAGGCACAGGAGCAGAGGCAGAGGAGCAGAGGCAGAGGGTCAGAGGGGCAGAGGCAGAGGGGCAGAGGGTCAGGGGCAGAGGGGCAGAGGCAGAGGGGCAGCGGGTCAGAGGCAGAGGGGCAGAGGCAGAGGGTCAGAGGCAGAAGGGCTGGGGCAGAGGGTCAGAGGGGCAGAGGGTCAGAGGCCGAGGGGCAGAGGCAGAGGGGCAGAGGCCGAGGGGCAGAGGCAGAGGGGCAGAGGCAGAGGGTCAGAGGCAGAGGGGCAGAGGCAGAGGGGCTGAGGCAGAGGGGCAGAGGCAGAGGGGCAGAGGCAGAGGGTCAGAGGCAGAGGGGCAGAGGCAGAGGGGCAGAGGCAGAGGGGCAGAAGCAGAGGGTCAGCGGCAGAGGGGCAGGGGAAGAGGGTCAGAGGCAGAGGGTCAGAGGCAGAGGGGCAGAGGCAGAGGGTCAGAGACAGAAGGGCTGAGGCAGGGGGTCAGAGGGGCAGAGGGGCAGAGGGTCAGAGGGGCAGAGGCAGAGGGGCAGAGGCAGGGGGCAGAGACAGAGGGGCAGAGAGTCAGAGGCAGAGGGGCAGAGGCAGAGGGGCAGAGGCAGAGGGGCAGAGGCAGAGGGTCAGAGGCAGAGGGTCAGAGGCAGAGGGGCAGCGGCAGAGGGGCAGAGGCAGAGGGTCAGCGGCAGAGGGGCAGAGGCAGAGGGGCAGAGGCAGAGGGGCAGAGACAGAAGGTCAGAGGCAGAGGGGCAGAGGCAGAGGGGCAGAGGCAGAGGGGCAGAGGCAGAGGGGCAGAGGCAGAGGGTCAGAGGGGCAGAGGCAGAGGGTCAGAGGCAGAGGGGCAGAGGCAGAGGGTCAGAGGGGCAGAGGCAGAGGGGCAGAGGCAGAGGGTCAAAGGCAGAGGGGCAGAGGCAGAGGGTCAGAGGGGCAGAAGCAGTGGGGCAAAGGCAGAGGGGGCCGAGGCAGAGGGGCAGAAGCAGTGGGGCAGAGGCAGACGGGCAGAGGCAGAGGGGGCCGAGGCAGAGTGGCCGAGGCAGACTGGCCGAGGCAGAGGGGCAGCAGCAGGGGGCAGAGGCAGAGGGGCAGAGGCAGAGGGGGCCGAGGCAGAGTGGCCGAGGCAGACTGGCCGAGGAAGAGGGGCAGAAGCAGTGGGCAGAGGCAGAGGGGGCGAGGCAGAGTGGCCGAGGCAGACTGGCCGAGGTAGAGGGGCAGAAGCAGTGGGGAGAGGCAGAGGGGCAGAGGCAGAGGGGCAGAGACAGAGGGGGCCGAGGCACAGTGGCCGAGGCAGACTGGCCGAGGCAGAGGGGCAGAAGCAGTGGGCAGAGGCAGTGGGGCAGGGAGAGAGGGGGCCGAGGCAGAGGGATCGAGGCAGAAGCAGAGTAGTAGAGGCAAAGGGGCCGAAGCAGAGAGGCAGCTGCAGATTGTCAGTGGCAGAAGGGCCAAGGCAGCGGGGTCGAGGCAGAGGGGACAAGAAAGAAAGGCTGAAGGGCAGAGGCATGGGGGCAGTGGCAGAGGGGATGAGGGAGAGGGGCAGTGGCAGAGTGGCAGAAGGGGTAAAGGCAGAGGGGCAGAGGAGCAGAGATAGAGGGGCAGATGCTAATTGACCGTGGCAGAGGGGCCAAGGCAGAGGGGCAGATGCTAAGGGTCAGAGGCAGAGGGGCCATGCCAGTGATGCCGAGGCAGAGGGGCAGAGGCAGAGGAAGAGGGGCCGAAGCAGAGGGGACGAGGCAGAGGGGGAGAGTAGTAGAGGCAGGAGGTGGAGGAAGGGGGGTAGAGGCAAAGAGGCAGAGGCCGAGGGGGGCAGAGGCAGAGGGGCAGTGACAGAGGGACCTTTGCAGAGGGGACGAGGAAGAGAGGCAGAAGCAGAGGGGCAGAGGCACTGGGGCAGAGGCAGGGTGGCAGAGGCAGGGGGCACAGGCAGAGAGCCAGAGGCAGAGGCAGAGGGGCACAGGCAGGGCAGAGGGGTATTGGCAAGGGATAGGCAGAAAGGCAGAGACAGAGAGGAAAGAGACCGAGGGTCCATTACAGAGGGCCGAGACAAAGGGGCCGAAGCAGAGGGGCCGAGGCGGAAGGGCAGAAGCGGAGGGGCTGAAGCAGAGGAGCCAAATAAGAAGGCCGAGGCAGAAAGGCAGAGAAGCAGAGACAGAGAAGCAGAGAAAGAGACAGAGAGACAAGGGAAGAGAGAGTGACGCAGCGAGATGGGTGTGCAGGACGAGCAGCAGGGTAACATGCGGTAACACAGGGAAGCGAGGGAGACACTGGCTCACTACACCTCTCGCTGGGGTCATACAGCAAACCATTTCTGATCTCAACACGGCTCACATTTCACTGGCCGGGCCTCCCCATACTCTCCTTCAGTGAATATAATACTCTTTACTTAATAGTACTTTCCTCACAAACACACTTTAAAATCTCAAACACCAAGGGAATTAAACATACCAAACACACACACACACACACACACACACACACACACACACACACACACACACACACACACACACACACACACACACACACACACACACACACAGATATCGGATAATGAGTCGGATATAAGGGAAGTTAAGTTGGAAGCCCCCTTGGGAATGAGTGATCATAGTGTATTGAGCTTTGAGTACCTGGTTGAGCTAGGAATTATCACCCCCAAAAAAGAACTGGGAAACAAAGGGCTGGCGTACCGAAAGGGAAACTATGAGGAGATGAATAAATTCCTATGGGATATACATTGGGACACAGAACTCGGAACCAAGTCCGTACAAGACATGATAGACTATGTCACCCAAAAATGTCAGGAGGCTGTAAGCAGGTTTGTCCCAGCCCAAGAGGAAAAAACAGAGAAGCAAATAAAGAATCCGTGGTTTAATAGGGAATGTATGAAAGCAAAGGAGCTGAACAAAAGGGCATGGAGGAACTTCCGTAATAACAGAACACCAGAAGGTAGAGAGAGATACCAGAGAACCAGGAACGAGTATGTTAGTGTGAGAAGAGCAGCTGAGAAAAGGTATGAAAAGGATATAGCTAATAAAGCCAAGACCGAACCAAAGCTACTACACAGTCACATCAGGAGGAAGACAACAGTGAAGGAACAGGTGATGAAACTTAGGGTAGGCGAGGACAGGTACACAGAGAATGACAAAGAGTTGTGTGAAGAACTCAGCAAAAGGTTCCAGGAGGTCTTTACAATAGAACAGGGAGAAGTCACGGCGCTAGGAGAGGTGGCAGCAAACCAGGTGACCTTGGAAAGGTTTGAAATTGCAAGAGATGAGGTCAAGAAGCATCTATTGGAGCTGGATGTGAGAAAAGCTGTTGGGCCGGATGGAATCCCACCATGGGTATGAAAGAGTGTGCAGGAGCACTGTGCTTGCCACTCTCCATAGTGTATAGTAGGTCACTGGAAACAGGAGACCTACCAGAAGTATGGAAGACTGCTAATGTAGTGCCAATATTTAAAAAGGGTGACAGACAAGAGGCACTGAACTACAGGCCAGTGTCCTTAACTTGTATACCATGCAAGGTGATGGAGAAGATTGTGAGAGAAAACCTAGAAACACATCTGGAGAGAAGAGACTTCGTGACAACCCATCAACATGGGTTCAGGGAGGGTAAATCTTGCCTTACAGGCTTGATAGAATTCTATGATCAGGTGACAAAGATTAAGCAAGAAAGAGAAGGATGGGCGGACTGCATTTTTTTGGACTGTCGGAAAGCCTTTGACACAGTACCCCATAAAAGGTTGATGCATAAGCTGGAGAAACAGGCAGGAGTAACTGGTAGGGCGCTCCAGTGGATAAGGGAGTACCTAAGCAATAGGAAGCAGAGAGTTATAGTGAGGGGTGAGACCTCAGAATTGCGTGAAGTCACCAGTGGAGTCCCACAGGGCTCTGTGCTTGGACTATCCTGTTTCTGATATACGTAAATGATCTCCCAGAGGGTATAGACTCATTCCTCTCAATGTTTGCTGACGACGCCAAAATTATGAGAAGGATTAAGACAGAGGAGGACAGCTTGAGGCTTCAAGTAGACCTGGACCAACTGCAGGAATGGTCGAACAAATGGATGTTAGAGTTTAACCTAAGCAAATGTAATGTAATGAAGATAAGGGTAGGAAGCAGGAGACCAGATACAAGGTATCACTTGGGAGATGAAATACTTCAGGAGTCAGAGAGAGAGAAAGACCTGGGGGTTGATATCACGCCAGACCTGTCCCCTGAAACTCATATCAAGAGGATAACATCAGCAGCATATGCCAGGTTGTCTAACATAAGAACGGCCTTTAGAAACTTGTGTAAGGAATCTTTCAGAACATTATATACCACATATGTCAGACCAATCCTGGAGTATGCGGCTCCAGCATGGAGTCCATATCTAGTCAAGCATAAGACTAAACTGGAAAAGGTTCAAAGGTTTGCCACCAGACTAGTACCCGAGCTGAGAGGTATGAGCTACGAGGAGAGACTATGGGAATTGAACCTCACTTCGTTGGAAGACAGAAGAGTTAGGGGGGACATGATCACCACATTCAAGATTCTCAAGAGAATCGACAGGGTTGATAAAGGCAGGCTATTTAACACAAGGGGCACACGCACTAGGGGACACAGGTGGAAACTGAGTGCCCAAATGAGCCACAGAGATATTAGAAAGAACTTTTTTATTGTCAGAGTGGTTGACAAATGGAATGCATTAGGAAGTGATGTGGTGGAGGCTGACTCCATACACAGTTTCAAGTGTAGATATGATAGAGCCCAATAGGCTCAGGAACCTGTACACCTGTTGATTGACGGTTGAGAGGTGGGACCAAAGAGCCAGAGCTCAACCCCAGCAAGCACAACTAGGTGAGTACAACTAGGTGAGTACACACACACACACACACACACGTGCACCTACACACACACACACACACACACACACACACACACATGCACCTACACACATACACAGTCTTCGGTCAGCCTTGATAGTGAGCAGACATGTAGGGTCAGCGGTTATACCGAGGGAATAATAGGGTCAAGTGAGCAGGTATACTATGCAGTGAGAATCGGGACAGTATAAATCGAACAGTGGCATTGCAATGCAACACATTGATCACATCTCGTGGTGAATTATCTTAGTGAATATAGAGAAGATTGCTAGTGAAGATCGACTTCTTGTGGCATCATCAGTCTCATCAGCTGGGACCCACGTGGAGACCTGAAGACCTCACAGGATTACCGACGGAACGCGGTGTATTCACCTAGAGTGCATGCGGGGGGGGGGGGGGGGGGGCTGGCTGGTAAAAGTGTCTCTCATAAGTCTCCAACAGTGTGCAAGGTTTATATAATGTCATATCGTAGAAGCTAATGCATTCCATTCAATAACACAATCGTAAGTTGCCCGAAACGCTGCGCGTACTAGTGGCTTTACAAGATTGTAAATACTGTACTATTTAATGTATTCTCTCAAACCCAATGTACCTTCTTGTATATAAATAAATAAATAAATAAGTGGTAGACAGGTAACAGGGACAGCAACTGTGAGCTCACTGGGAACCCGGATAAGCCGCTAATCCCCCTGCCGTAATATGAAGACAACACCTCACCCACCTCCTCTTAACCCCCATCTCACTCCCCCCCCCCCCCCCACTCCCACTCTCCCCTACCACTGACTAAATGTACACATGCACACACACACACACACCTCCCTCTCTCTCTCTCTCTCTCTCTCTCTCTCTCTCTCTCTCTCTCTCTCTCTCTCTCTCTCTCTCTCTCTCTCTCTCTCTCTCTCTCTCTCTCTCTCTCTCTCTCTTGCTCTCTCTCTCTCTTGCTCTCTCTCTCTCTTGCTCTCTCTCTATCTTACTCTCTCTCTTGACAAGGGACAAAATGGCAGGAGGATGCAACAGGGACACAGGGAATAGTCAAAGTGACCAAACTGTTAACTGTAAAGGAACTGTTAACCCAAGTTCTGGAGGAATTCAGGAGGGAGATACATGAAATGAGAATTACAATTAACAACCTGTAAAGTTAGCTGACATCAGCAAAGGAGGAGATCAAATCCCTCACAGAGTAAAATATAGAGACCGCGCATCAGATTATCATCCAAAGGGAAGGTGGGATCGGAGCATCGGAAGGAAATGCCTCTGTACCTGAAACGTTTGTGGAAAGAATGAGAAAGAGCTCAGAAGCAATGGACACAGTGGGGGAGGTAGCCATGCAAGCAGCTACCTCACAGGAAGCAGCAAAGTGCACCAGCCAGCTAATGGAGAGAAAAAGATCAGTGGTAGTTGTAGGCATCAAAGAACAGGAAGGATCCAATAGGCAGGAATGGAATAGCAAGGATAGAGAGGCAGTACATGGGCTACTGAAGGGGTTACAGATAGAAGGGGATGAACAAAACATTGAGAAGGATTTTAGGTTGGGCTGGTACAACAGGACAGAAACCGACTGGTAAAGGTGGTGTTTACAAACGAGGCCACCAAAGAGGTTCTTTTAGAAAGGAAGAGTCATCTGCAGTATGTGGAGGAATACAAAAAAGTATTCCTGCAGAGGGACAGGACGAAGGAGGAGAGAGCCAGGGCAGCAGAGGCAAGGAGGAAGCGAAGAGAGAGAGGAGTAACCCAGGAAATTGCAGCCTCCAACACAACAGTCCCAGAGACAAGAGGGGAACCCACAACCAGCATGCCAGCAACACCAGAGGGGAGGGCAACACCACCACCCCACTCTGCTTAGAAACCCTCCCTTCCCCCCCCTCACCCTACCTGCCCCCACTCAAATGCTCACCCAACACTCCCTTCCCCCCCCCATCCCATTCTGACCCTGTCACCCCTCCCCCATTCCTACCTTTTCCCCCCCCTCTCTCCTTTCCCCCATGTCTTCCCTCCTCCTTCATCCCATACCCTCCCTATCTCTCCTCCCCCCCTCACCCAGTATCCTCTATGTCCCCCTATCTCCTTAACCCACACCCTTCCTGTCCCCCCTTCCATTGCACCCCCACCCCCAGCCCAAAATCCTCTGAGACCCTGCAAACCACCCCACAGATCTTCTCACCCACGGAACAGCTTCCCACACCAGCAGAATGCTCGCCAAGAAAGGGACAAGAAAATGTAAACAAGAAAGTGAGCTTCAAGGCAATGTACACTAACATAGATGGGATTACAAATAAAACAAGTGAACTCGGAGAATGGGCACTAGAAGAAAACCCAGACATGATTACACTCACAGAAACAAAGCTAACGAAAACCATAACAAACGCAGTGTTTCCACAGGGCTACTATGCAGTGAGGAAAGAGAGAGAAGGGAGAGGAGGAGGTGGTGTAGCTTTGCTAATAAGAAAAGGTTGGAGTTTTGAAGAGATGGTAATTCAGAAGTGTGAAGGTTTCAGTGACTACATATCAGGCACCATAGCAACTGGAGGACAGAAAATATTTGTAGTAGTCATATATAACCCCCCACCGAACGACATATGAACCAGACAGGAATATGATTTAAAACAATTTGGCCACCATCAATATAATGGAGAGAGCAGCTTCTGTGGCTAACAGGACCGGATCCAGACTACTAATCATGGGAGACTTCAACCATGGGAAGATAGATTGGGGGAACAGAGACCCACATGGAGGACCAGATACATAGAGAGCTAAGCTGCTGGATGTGGCAACAAGAAATTTTCAAAATCAACACGTCAAGGGACCGACAAGAATGAGAGGAGAGGATGAACCAGCCTTGCTTGATCTGATATTTACCCTAAATGAGTTGGATATAAGGGAAGTTAAGTTGGAAGCCCCCCTGGGAATGAGTGATCATAGTGTATTGAACTTTGAGTTCCTAGTTGAGCTAGGAATTATCACCCCCAAAAAAGAAACGGGAAACAAAGGGCTGGCATACCGAAAGGGAAACTATGAGGAGATGAATAAATTCCTAAGGGATATACATTGGGACACAGAACTCAGAACCAAGTCCGTACAAGACATGATGGACTATGTCACCCAAATGTGTCAGGAGGCTGTAATCATGTTTGTCCCAGCCGGACAGGAAAAAACAGAGAAGCAAAAGAAGAATCCGTGGTTTAATATTGTTATGATCTCAGCCTGCAGGAGAAACGAGTCTCCCCCTTGAGAGTTATTCAGCAAGCCTGGCCTAACCAGAAGGTCTAAGAAATGTTGACCAGACCACACACTAGAAGTTGAAGGGACGACGACGTTTCGGTCCGTCCTGGACCATTCTCAAGTCGATTGAGACTTGAGAATGGTCCAGGACGGACCGAAACGTCGTCGTCCCTTCAACTTCTAGTGTGTGGTCTGGTCAACATACTTCAGCCACGTTATTGTGACTCATCGTCTAAGAAATATTGAGGTGAGGTTATCTTGAGACGATTTCGGGGCTTTTTAGTGTCCCCGCGGCCCGGTCCTCGACCAGGCCTCCACCCCCAGGAAGCAGCCCGTGACAGCTGACTAACACCCAGGTATCTATTTTACTGCTAGGTAACAGGGGCATAGGGTAAAAGAAATTCTGCCTAGTGTTTCTCGCCGGCGCCTGGGATCGAACCCAGGACCACAGGATCACAAGCCCAGCGTGCTGTCCGCTCGGCCGACCGGCTCCCCAGATGTAACACAGATGTAAAATAGTTTGTTGGATTTAAATAACAATTTGAGATTATGGGCAGTGAAGAAGAAAACAGATAAATGACTGGCTAGGAGATGTGGACATTTTGCTGGAGGTGTGAGGCTCACTTCTGGAGGGCTTTGACCTCACTTGAGGCCAGACATCGCAGGGGCAAAGCCGCGCTCCGTTGAGCTCCCGTCAGAAGGAACCCCTAGTGATATATCTCGAAGAGAAGTGTGCAGACGTACCAGCTGTGGACGTGTGATCTCAAGTCCTGGGCGACGAGGAGTGTTTATTAAACCGTCCAGAGGCATTATTGTGGGTCGTGGAGGCGCCCTGACCAGCCTATGTCTGAGGGATAGCGCCCTCGACGAGACAATCTGTGGTTTGTCTTTGGGGAAGATGTTGCTGAGAACTTCGAAGCCATCACAGATGGAGTAGTTGATGAGACTCCAAGGTAGTGGAGGAGAGGACCTCGAGCTGTGAGGAGAAGCAGTGAAGAGGAGCATCACGTGCTTCTGTAGAGGTGGTGAAGCACCATAGTTGCTCGAGGGAACTTCACGGTAGCAGCATGGAGGAGCTGCAGATGATCCTGGTAGTTAAGCCCAGAAGAACTTAAAGATATCAGGGTAGTGAACTTCCAGAGGTGGAGGGGAAGTTCTGGTGGATTACTTGTAGGGAGTTGATAGTGTTTGGTTGCCATTAGCGTGCAAGACGTAGTAAGAGGTGAGTGATTGTTTGCATTCTTATGTCAAGGAGTGTTTTATACTGAAGTTTAGAGTTACAGTCGTAGGCTGGATTACCTACAGATGTATGTGTTCTAGGACTGATAGAGTGATCGATTGATCATTGTTGTGTATCAAGGAACATTTATACTGATATATATATATGTTATTGCATTCAATGCTGGATTTCCTTGTACATGTTTATAGATATATTCTCTTGCTGATAGTGCAACATTGTAGTATAAGACTTGATTTACTTGAAGAGGTAGATTGTATCAGGTGGGGAATCAGAAGATAGGATACCACTTGATAATCTGATGATAGAGTTCTGATGGTGTTGGAGTGCAACCTGATTGTAATAGTATAGAGTATAGGATTCATTATTATTATATGTGTGTATGTATTGTGTATGTGCTTTGTCTAGTAAATGTATTCCAATTTGCTGGTGTTTGACCTCGTTCTAGTGAGGCTTCCCAGGAAATAGTAAAGGAAGAGAGAGAGAGAGAGAGAACCAAGAACCACCACTGTGGACAGGGTAGGATGGAAAATTAGTAAGTCAAAGGGGATTGAGGAGATCATATCACATAAGGAGAGAGTGGGGAGTAACAGCGGCTCGAGTGGGTGTGTGCACGTGACAACGAGGCTAAGTATTGGAGCCGCATCCCCTAAACGTGTGACGTTGAGCCCCTCTCCAAGAGCCAGAAGCGCCCAGGGTGATCTCCTAGTGAGGTATAAGCACTCTACCGAGTTGTGGGTTGGGTTGTCTGTAAAGGAGGAACAACACGACAACACCACCAACCCACACTATAAGAAATTGGGGGCCTGTGTCCGGGAGAGTGAACTGACACACCCACACCCTGTCCAAGAGTGGATTTGTACACCCTTGCTGAAATAGATAAACTGTGTGACCGCAGGTGTATATTCTCTCTCTTGGGAAGACTCACAGGACAAAGATGGATAAGGTGCAAGCGTTTGTGGAGTCAGGCAAGCCTGAGGACTTGGAAGGTTGCACGAGGGATCAATTGAAACAAATAGCAGAAAAATGTGGCATTAGGTTGAAAGCATCTAAAGTAGCTGGGATGAAGGATGAGATCCTGAGACAGTTGAGAGCCAGAAGTGAAGCGGCAGAGCAAGGAGCCCAAAAAGGAGCTGAAAGTGGAAAGGAGGATGATGGGCAGGATGAAGTGAGATCCCAGGGATCGAGTAGGAGCAGCAAGAGTAGTCGCAGTAGCAGGAGTAGCCGAAATAGGAGCTTGGAGAGATTCCAGTTAGAGCTCCAGATGCAGCGTGAGGACAAGGAGAGACAGTTCCAGCTGGAAAAGATGAAATTGGAACTCCAGATGAAAAATGAAGCCGAGAGGGAAAAAGAGAAAACCAGACTGGAGGTAGAAAAAGAGAAAGCAAGACTAGAGGTGGAGAAAGAAAAAGAGAAAACCAGAATAAGGGAACTGGAGTTGGAACAGGAGAAAGAAAAAGAGAAAGCAAGGCTAGAGGTGAAAAAAGAAAAAGAGAGAACAAAACAAATGCAGATAGAAGCGAATAGAAACTTGGCTGAGCAAAGGATTGAAGATGGGTTGCCAGAGAGCACCACCCAGGTATCACACTCACCAGATGTTAGGGTTAGGGAGAAGGACATTCCCTTGTTTGTTCCCGAA
The DNA here is from genome assembly GCF_040958095.1 of Procambarus clarkii. Taxonomy (NCBI): domain Eukaryota; kingdom Metazoa; phylum Arthropoda; class Malacostraca; order Decapoda; family Cambaridae; genus Procambarus; species Procambarus clarkii. The sequence goes on from NW_027189133.1 coordinate 2,058,959, forward strand.
GAGGCAGAGAGCTTCTTCGAGCATTTTGAAAAAGTAGCCAACATCAAGGAGTGGCCACAAGAGGAATGGGCCCAGCTGGTCCAGTTAAGATTGACCGGTGCAGCCAGGGAGGCATATACCCAATTGTCACTGGAAGAGTGCCAGGATTATGCCACAGTAAAGAGCAGCATATTGCGCTCGTTTCAGTTAACCCCAGAAGCTTATATGAAGCGCTTCAGAGAGATGATCAAAGTTGGAGCATGTACGTTTGCTGAGACAGCAAGGGATCTGGAAAGACGATTCCAGAAGTGGATTGAAGCTGCCAGGGTCGGATCTTACGCTGACCTGAAGCAACTGATGGTCATGGAGAAGTTCTTGGAGATGATGCATCCCGAAACAAAGTTCAAGATCCAAGAAGCAGGGATAAAGGAGGTGAAAGATGCCGCAGATAGGGCGGATATGATTACCGAAGCATACAAGAGCTTGAGGGAGAACAGAGTGAGAAGCGAGGTGAGACGCAGCAATTGCAGACCCAGTGGAGTCTGGGGAGGAAGAAATTATGAAAGACCCAGAGGAGTCTGGGGGGAGAAGAATTTTGATAAATGGGCAGATAAAAGGAAGTACCCTAAAACTCAGAAGAGTAGGTCGCGCACTTCGTCTGAAAGTGAAGATGAAGGAACTAAACGAGAAACTAATCGTTATCCGGGAGATCGAGAGTCCAGTAAAGCTCCACAGAGTACGAGTAGTGTGCCTGGCTCGAGGAACTCTCATGTGAGTGGACAAAGTCAGAGCCGCTTTGGTACATATAGAAGAGACTTTTCCCAGGTGAGGTGTTACAATTGTAACGGATTGGGTCACGTGATGCGAGATTGTCGGCAGGGCAAGAGAGTTGTGACCCTGGCCATGTGTAACCCCCGAAGTAAATATACTATTGTGTTCCGAGACAAACCACAGATGAACTTAGTGAACGAGAGGTATTGGCCGTTCATGAGCAAAGGTTGGATCAGTATAGGAGGCCAACCTGAGGTAAAAGTTGGTATCTTAAGGGATACCGGAGCTAATCAGAGCTTGATTACGAGAAGCCTGATTGGGAATGATCGACGGTTAACTGGCAGGAGTAAGATGAAAGTATATGGGTTATTGTCTGAGAGTAACATGCCCGTATATACTGTCCAGCTAAGGTCGGAATATGTGTCGGCAGAGGTGATGTTGGGAGTGTGTCCCCACATACCTGTTCCAGGAGTCCAAGTGATCCTGGGGAATGACTTGTGCAGGACAAAGGTGTTGCCAAGAGTCATAGCGGAGACTGTGCCAGAGGAGTGCCCAGTTGGCCACGGCACGGGTAGGACACCTGAGAGTGTGAACCTGACTGACATCCGAGGAGATGAGTCAGGAGACCGCCAATCCATTGGAAACCATGTCTCGGTAGTGACGAAGGCAGAGGTGGCCGACAAGGAAGACGCTGGAGAAGATGAGACAGTGTCGATTAAACTGGTAGAAGATATTGATGTAGATATAGCATGGCTGTTTGATGAAGGTCCAGCCCAGGAAAATGAAGTCTCGGTGAGGTCAAAAGTGAAGATGGCCCAGCCGAAGAAGAATCATGTGAAGAGAGCGGACCTGAGTAGAGCCCAGACTGCTGAAATTAAGAGTCGGAAGGTGAATGCAACTGTGCTGAGTAGGAATGAGGAAAGATGTGGACAGACTGAGGGTGGGAGTAGAGCGTCAAGTTGTCCACGAGCACAGAGGCATATGGATAGTGGAGTTAAGTCGTTTGAGGTGTCAGGAGTTGACTTGTTTCACAGAAAACGTGGAGGAGAGATAGTGAAGAAGAGTAATAGCCGAGAAAATGAAAGGAGAAGAGACAGTATGTGTGGAGAGATGCTTACGAACACTCTAGGTGAGGTAAAGTGACATGTACGATCGAGTGCTGTTGGGTGTAGTACAGTGCTCGAAGAAACTTTTACGGAACGAAGAAGAGTTGAAAGAGAAGAAAGGGAGTTGTATAGAGGTGAGAAGTGTGGGAAGAGGATGAAGATACAAACATGGAGGAATAGAAGATAACCGAGGACTCGATGGAAGTCAAACAGGATGAGGTCTCGGATAAATGAGGAGACAAAAGGGAGGATCGTCGGTGAAGACGAGGGAGTGAAGTATGATGACAGGAGACGAAAGTATAACGGCAGTTGATGGAAGTGTGAAGATGACAGAGGAGGTACAGACAGTAGATGTCTGACTCTGGACATGAAGAGAAGAAGACGAGGAAACGGAGGGTGGAAACAATAAGTAGAGTGAACCGATGGAGTGCAGGCGTCCTAGGAGGACAGCCTAGCCAAGAGGTGCCAGAGAAGTCAGATCGTGTATGAGAAGATCATGTTTCTGGAGAGTTGTGAGCCAGATGTTGCAAGGTGCAACGAACTAATTGTAGACTCCTAAGGGAGTATATCGGTTGAAGAACGAGACAGTGTGGTGGCGGATGTATTATCCTGAGCTTTGCCACTGGAATAACTCTCAAAAATAAGGGGAGGGGAGTGTTATGATCTCAGCCTGCAGGAGAAACGAGTCTCCCTCTTGAGAGTTATTCAGCAAGCCTGACCTAACCAGAATGTCTAAGAAATATTGACGTGATAACACCGATGTAAAATAGTTTGTTGGATTTAAATAACAATTTGAGATTATGGGCAGTGAAGAAGAAAACAGATAAATGACTGGCTAGGAGATGTGGACATTTTGCTGGAGGCGTGAGGCTCACTTCTGGAGAGCTTTGACCTCACTTGAGGCCAGACATCGCAGGGGGAAAGCCGCGCTCCGTTGAGCTCCCGTCAGAAGGAACCCCATAGTGATATATCTCAAAGAGAAGAGAAGTGTGCAGACGTACCAGCTGTGGACGTGTGATCTCAAGTCCTGGGCGACGAGGAGTATTTATTAAACCGTCCAGAGGCATTATTGTGGGTCGTGGAGGCGCCCTGACCAGCCTATGTCTGAGGGATAGCGCCCTCGACGAGACAATCTGTGGTTTGTCTTTGGGGAAGATGTTGCTGAGAACTTCGAACCCAGCACAGATGGAGTAGTTGATGAGACTCCAAGGTAGTGGAGGAGAGGACCTCGAGCTGTGAGGAGAAGCTGTGAAGAGGAGCGTCATGTGCTTCTGTAGAGGTGGTGAAGCACCATAGTTGCTCGAGGGAACTTCACGGTAGCAGCATGGAGGAGCTGCAGAGGATCCTGGTAGTTAAACCCGGAAGAACCTAGAGATATCAGGGTAGTGAACTTCCAGAGGTGGAGGGGAAGTTCTGGTGGATTACTTGTAGGGAGTTAATAGTGTTTGGTTGTCATTAGCGTGCAAGACGCAGTGAGAGGTGAGTGATTGTTTGCATTCTTATGTCAAGGAGTGTTTTATACTGAAGTTTAGAGTTACAGTCGTAGGCTGGATTACCTACAGATGTATGTGTTCTAGGACTGATAGAGTGATCGATTGATCATTGTTGTGTATCAAGGAACATTTATACTGATATATATATATATATGTTATTGCATTCAATGCTGGATTTCCTTGTACATGTTTATAGATATATTCTCTTGCTGATAGTGCAACATTGTAGTATAAGACTTGATTTACTTGAAGAGGTAGATAGTATCAGGTGGGGAATCAGAAGATAGGATACCACTTGATAAGCTGATGATAGAGTTCTGTTGGTGTTGGAGTGCAACCTGATTGTAATAGTATAGAGTATAGGATTCATTATTATTATATGTGTGTATGTATTATGTATGTGCTTTGTCCAGTAAATGTATTCCAATTTGCAGGTGTTTGACCTCGTCCTAGTGAGGCTTCCCAGGAAATAGTAAAGGAAGAGAGAGAGAGAGAGAGAGAGAAAGAACCAAGAACCACCACTGTGGACAGGGTAGGATGGAAAATTAGTAAGTCAAAGGGGATTGAGGAGATCATATCACATAAGGAGAGAGTGGGGAGTCACAGCGGCTGGAGTGGGTGTGTGCACGTGACAACGAGGCTAAGTATTGGAGCCGCATCCCCTAAACGTGTGACGTTGAGCCCCTCTCCAAGAGCCAGAAGCGCCCAGGGTGATCTCCTAGTGAGGTATAAGCACTCTACCGAGTTGTGGGTTGGGTTGTCTGTAAAGGAGGAACAACACGACAACACAACCAACCCACACTATAAGAATATGGAATGGAAGAACGCAAAGGAGCTGAACAAAAGGTCATGGACGAACTTCCGTAATAACAGAATACCAGAAAGCAGAGAGAGATACCAGAGAACCAGGAACGAGTATGTTAGTGTGAGAAGAGCAGCTGAGAAAAGGTATGAAAATGATATAGCTAATAAAGCCAAGACCGAACCAAAGCTACTACATAGTCACATCAGGAGGAAGACAACAGTGAAGGAACAGGTGATGAAACTTAGGATGGGAGAGGACAGGTACACTGAGAATGACAAAGAGGTGTGTGAAGAACTCAACAAAAGGTTCCAGGAGGTCTTTATAATAGAACAGAGAGAAGTCACGGCCCAGCAAACACAAATCATCTACACAACGTTCGCCTATCTCTTTCCATAGGTGTGGGAATGATTTGCATTGAGAATGGTGCAGGAGAGCCTTTGAGAAACTTTTACTCAAAAAATCCAAACACAAAGGTTTAATTATAAATTGTTTTTCTACAATTATTTTCTTCCAAATGTAAAACAAATAGTTTTTACATGTTGAAATATAAAATTTATGGTGTTTTTTTGTAAAATTCATTAATAAATTGTGAATGATATATATTGGCTGAGTAAAACCTTTAAAATCCATTTAGTTATAATATGAACAGAAAAAAGTAGTTTTCCAAATTTTCTAAAAATCGCTCTTTTTAACACAATTTGACTCCTTATGCATTCCACTAAACACTATATCATGTTTAAATATATAATTTATGTATTATTCCCTAAAATAATTTATATAAATTATATAAGTTGCTGGAAAGTGGTGTGAAAGAATCTGAAAACTTTTTGTTGTGTTATAATTGGAATGTTCTTATTAACTATGTCTCAAGTTCACAGTTTATCAAACAAGAATATTAACATTCGTCAACTCTTAAAATCTTATATGTTATCTTGCTGGTGCAAAATGGGTGAATCTTTAGGAACAGCTAGTATCTATATATCACAAATGGTGTTTTCCCTAACTCAAACAATGTAGGGTTTATTATTCTACACATATTTCTAATGACTCTTAGATGTTTACATTCTCTGAAGTATAATTGTGAAGGCTGTGTCCATCACTCTCAACACAGATTCTTAAACTCCTCTCTGCAGGTTCAACTATATAATTAGTTTCCATTTTGAGTCTCCATGGACATTTGTATCCAAAATGAAACCAATGTGGTTTCCTTCAGCGCCTTCAGCCAGCACATTTGCTCATTCATTTCCACAGATTCCAACATGGTAGGGGATTTACAGAAATTTGTATATTCATATTGTTATATATTAAAAATATGAATGCAGTTCAATATGATAAGACAAATACATGAGTTTATGATAAATTCATTTTCTGTGATATACCATTGATATGCTCTTTTTTTCTTTAAATGGCAGACTAAACTAAAGTGCTCACATCAACAGATTTGATGTATAAATGGTCAACGCTCAACAGAGTTAGTATAAATGTATTAGTATAAATCTTACTTGTCTCATTGTTAATTCACATTCAATGTCAACTTGTGGTTTTGATGTGGCACGTTTGGCCAAGTCACCCCACTCCATTATGCACCCCATACCCATCTTGTAGGCGGTTGTGGAAAGGGTTACAGAGGCACATAATGGGCTCAGGGACTGAACCCCACAATTCATTTAGCTAAGCAAGTTCCAATCTTGATGAGCTAGTTACAAAATTCAATATAAGTCATTACATCAACAATGGGTTCGAGATCAACCTCAAGTACAGGTTCTAAATTAAGCAACTGACATATGTGGAGAGCTAGTATCAAAATTTATATGTTTGTCCTGCACACCGCCCCCCATCCAGTGGGCAGCGGTGGATAGGTTACAATCACTTAGTTGTTATCTACAGTTAGCAAACTGGGGATATTTGGCTAAAATTTCTGGTAGCAGATCATTTTGAATGAAATATTGACACATCGCTGGAACATTGGTTATAGAATTGTCTCTAAATTCATGTATCTTTTCGCACTCCATCACATAGTGACGGAGGGTGTGTGAATAATTTTGTTGACACAGTTTACATTTGGTCAGGTCTACATCAGCAGATAATGAGAATTCCCAGAGATACTTCTAAGCCGAGCAGTAGTAACATCTAGAAGTCTGCTGATTTTATTGGATGATCCATAGATGTGTGGCTCCTCTTGTATGATAGTATGATGATAGATGGAATTACTAGTTCCAGTTTCCAGTTTAATTCCAGTTTCTAGGCAGGCGATGAGTAATCACAATAACCTTAAGCGTCAAAACAAAAATGTGTATACTCTTTTTACTCTCCTGACCTTAGTTCTCAAGCTATGTATTTCATTTTGGTACCAACGTGTTCACAATAACATTCTCTAGAAGAACATCAGTAAAAACGGTCACCAAAAAAGTTATATGAATACCAGCACCCAATAAATACCTACGTAGATGACTCGGCGTGAGTTCCCAAGAGCAACAAAATGTTTTTACTCTTGGGATTGTTATCACTTCCACACTTGTCCTACAGCGTTAATTTTGGTATCAATGTACTCGCAATGAAATTCCCAACACGGTGATATGAATATAAACGTAGAATAATGGTCGCTGCCCACCCGCAAGAGTGTGGGAAATGGCAGAACTGTTACCCAGTATTGGTGACACGAGGACACATGGGCGATACAGCGCTTTGAAAGTTTATAATTATTTCACTGTCCTGACATTATTATTGTATGTACGTCATTCATTTTTGTGCCAATGTTTTTGCAATAGAATGTTCTATGAGCCCGTAGGTAAAAAAGAGGAACAAAGCTTAAGATAGAATAGCACCATATATAAAACAACGCTGGTACATATCAGTGAGCGTCAAACACACACGAAATGTGTGTGTTTGATGGTGGTCAAACGATGTTTGATGTGTTTGATCAGGTGATGTCCTGATCCGCCTAATTAAAGTATGAATTATGTTGAGAAAAAATAAGAAAAAAGGGAAAAAACAGGGGTGGGAGAAACATGACAGAAAAAGAGTAAAAATACAATTTGGTCAACAAAACAGCATTGTTTAAAATATTGTATTTTAAATACGTTTATGTATTTTGAAATACATAAAAATAAAAAATAAAAACAAAAAATATGTTTAAAATATTAAAACATTGAGTTAATTAGGTAGTACTTAGTGTTTATCTGTTATAGATAGGAGCTGCCTGGTATGGGCCAATAGGCCTTCTGCAGTTACCTTTGTTTTTATGTTTTTGCCCTGTAACCTAAATGGTTAGAGAGGCACATATATGGGCTTAGGGACTGAACCCCACACTACATTTAGCTAAGCTGGTTACAATCTTGATGATATAGTTACAAAATTCTGTATAAGTCGTCACATTATCAATGGGTTCGAGATCAACCACAATTTCCTGAATGGATATAACAAAGGGGATATTAATAGGGTATTAAAATTGTCAACACACGATAGAACATGAAACAATGGGTATAAATTGGATAAGTTTAGATTTAGGAAAGACTTGGGTAAATATTGGGTCAGTAACAGGGTTGTTGATTTGTGGAATTTTTCTTAACTTATAAATTTATCTTTATTTATCTTAAACTGGTTGGGAGAGGTACAGTTTTTAACATAATTGGGAAGGTCATTCCACATTCGAGGTCCCTTGATTTGTAAAGCATTTCTAGTTTGACTAAGTCGTACTCTTGGAATATCAAATAGGTATTTGTTTCTGGTGTGGTGCTCATGGGATCTGTTACAACCTTCTAGGAAGCTTTTAAGGTCAGGATTGACATTACAGTGCAGCGTTTTATATATATAAAATACACATGAGAGTATGTGCAGGGACTTAATATCTAACATATTCAGAGATTTGAATAAGGGGTCTATATATACTGCCCGGTTGCCTGAAATGCTATATGCCTACTATAGTGGCTTTAGGTATTGTATGCACTAGCTCTATCTATAAATCCAACATTATGTTTGTAAATCAACTATGTATGTACTTTCCTGAATAAAATTGACTTTACTGTACACTTATATTCTCTGTGGATTTGTTATCCCCTATCGTTTGGGAGAAAAAAAATGACTAATACGTTCGGCGAATGACTTTGACTTCAACTTCACTTTGACTTCGTTCATGTCATCGTATTTTCCGTAATATATAAAGGTTATGACAATGCAATTATATTATTGTGTGCAAATAAGTTGGAAATTTCATGTACCCTAAAAATAGTAAAATAAAGAATAAGAATAATTATATAATTGTTGTAGTAAATTGTCACACGTTCATCATATGCAAACGAACACACAGTTTGGAGCGTCAGTAGACCAAGGTCCGCGCCATTTTAAAACACGGCTTCGAATGTAAGTAATGTTTTTCTCGTACTAACACTGTGTTATGCAATAGATTAGGTCTTGAATTCACAAATTTAGTTGTTACATCTGACAGAGTATGTTAGACGGTGTAATGCTGGTCCATGTTGACGTATTTGTGGGCTTGGTTAGTTTAAATGTGATGGCACACAATATGGGCACCCCACATTATGCTGTTGAAGTTGGATTGCATGGCATAGGCTCCTCACACAATGTTCTTTATGTGGTCCTCAGGTGATAGTTTTCTATTTAGAACCACCCCTAGAACTCTTTCTTTATCAGAATTCCTTAAAGATTTCTCACATGGTTTTCCTAATGATAGATTGTGGGCTGTAAGGGACAGGTGAATGTATGGATTAGTTGATAGAAGTTCCAGTCCACATGTAGACAGGGATCTCACATCAGCTTGTATATTATACAAGGATAAGATTTGATAAATTCAGTTATTTGACTGAACACTGGCTCTGTTTAAATCAGAGATTTAAACATACATAGTCTAACCTAGCTCCATAACTAACTGCCATTAGCCGGCTCTGTTTAAATCAGAGATTTAAACATACATAGTCTAACCTAGCTCCATAACTAACTGCCATTAGCCGGCTCTGTTTAACCCTTAACATGCTCGGGGTCTAATATCCTGCTATCCACACAGGCGCATGTCATTTTGAAAAAAAAAAAATTTTTTTTTTTGCTAATCTGTTAAGTTCTGTTCACTGATCACGGGAAAAATAAAAAAAAAATTCTATTGTACTTACTTTTGTTGCAATAGAGCCGAGAAGCTCTGCGATGACGTCACAATCTGCATGTTCGCTCATGCAGTACACGCCCGGGAGATGTTGCGCGCGGTCCTCAAACAGCCAGAGTTGCCACAAATATATTTTCGCGCTATTTATTTACAATGTCTAAGCGCATTTTATCTAATTTTTTTTCACTAATTGTGTTTCAGATACTGTTTGAACATATTTTGTATCAATAATTGTTGCATATTTGAGTATACACAGGCGCACACAAATGTTTTCAATTACGGCAATATAATATGTCATTACAGTCTATTATATTATATGTTCTGCTTATATGTTTACATATTTACACACTCGCACACGCTATACACACTTTGAAGCACACTTAGAAGATTTCTAGACTGTGGTAGTCATTGAAGCAGTCGACAGCACGTAATGGGATACCACACGTTTCACACCATGTTTGCACAAGCTTCCGTTTCTTGTCTCTACGTGTCGTTGTTTTACACACCAAGCAATCACGTTGGGCTATTGCACGCTTCACACCAGGTGGCAAATACTTAAGTTTGTGTGCTAGGAAGCCTTCAGTGTGAGCGAGGCGTGGAGTACCAGCATGCTGCAACAGTGGGTTTATGATGGGCCGCTGAATACCTGGGACATCTTTTGCAAACTTTTCTAATAACTGTATTGCAGCATCAAATACAAAGTCACGGAAAGTGGGCTTACGTCCAGTTCTCACAAGGTACATGTTGAAACAGTTCAGCATGCTCATGTCCACAAGATGGAAGAACACTTTTTTCGTCCACCTACATGTCTTCCGCACACACTCTGCAGTGCCAATCATCATGTCTGATTTATCAATCAACCGCATGTTGATATTATAGTCTAAAACACAGTCTGGCTTATATAGTGGTGCGTTTGTTTTATGGCTCACTTTCCCACTGTTCACCATTGTTCCATCATGAATTGTTGTCAACAAGTTCACCTCTCTTTTGTCTTTCCACCGAACTGACAGAATGTTATCACTTTTCCTTCTCTGACACTCACCAACTGCAATGTCGTTGTCAAACACAGGCATTTCCCTTCGTTGTGGCTTTACTGTACCAACCAATCCGGTTCTATTTTCTAGCAAGAACCGAGCTAGCAAGGGACTTGTATAGTAATTATCTGTGTATAAAATGTGTCCCTTGTTCATCCACGGAGCCATGATGGTCTTCACTACACTCCCCGAGAATCCATGTTCGTCGTTACCGGGAATGTCTACATCACTAGCCGAGTACAGAATCATGTGTAACACGTATCCTGTCTCACAATCACAAAGAACAAAAAATTTCAGGCCAAATCGGTTTCGTTTTGAGGGAATGTACTGTTTGAATGGAACACGTCCCTTGAAAAGTATGAGAGATTCATCAACCACCAGCTTCTGTGCTGGTACGTAAAAATCTCTGAATTTTCCAATAACATCGTTCATGTAGTGCCTCACTCGCCACAGTCTATCATCAGGTGTTCGGTCCTGAACACTTCCAAAATGTAGACACCTGAGGAGTATCTGAAACCTGTCTCGTGACATATATTTCCCGAATAAAGGTGTTGGTATTGTCTTGTCCTTGCTCCAATAGTCATTTATTGCATGTTTGTGACAGTGCTTCATCAACAAACAGAGTGCCAAAAACACATACATTTCCGCCACTGTGGTATTTTTCCAACGCTGCAGTCGTGAAAATTCTGTGATTTCCCTCTCAATCAGGTAAGCAGCATGCAGGTTCGTTTGGTGTACAATGTATTCCATGAGTGGTTCATCATAGAATGCTGTAAAATATTCCATCTCAGCCATGTCCTCACCTTGATTAGGGAAAAGGTTTGTAATCCCTACATCTTTATCGTCAAAGTGAGGAATATTAGGAATAAAATCGTCACCATCACTCCACTCAAGTACACCAGGCGTCCTGCGAGATGCAGAGGAAACACGGCGAGGAAGCGATGCATACCGGCGACCAGGAGCTGAATACCGTCTGCGAGAAGCACGGCGGCTACGTGCACGTGAGGTGGGTGCACGTGAACACGAGGGTCTTGGTGCCATGCGGTGGCGCTTGGCTGGGCGAGATGCTGCTGACGCGACAATTTCTCGCCCAGTTACACCACTGGTACCAGCCACAGGCTCAATAAAACTTTGATCTGAGTCACTAAACCCAGAAAAGGAGTCACCTCCCTCTGACTCGTCACCCTCAAACAGAAAATATCCACAGGAACTGTGAGGTCGTGGTAGAATTGGGGTAGAAAATGGGCGAGGAGGCATGGGAGAGCGTATAGGCCTCGCCATGGCATGGCGGTCATTCTCACTTTCACTGCTGCTGCTACTATCACCCGACAACTGTGTATAATCCTCATCGTTGTCTGAATCGTCAAACACACTTTCTTCACCTTCAGAGAATAATTCGTGGGCTATTTGCTCTGGGGTGAGGGACTGAGTGATGCGTGCTCGTGAGGCGTTTGACCGTGCGCTCGTCATGGTGACTCTCGCTAAACTGAGGCCTCCCATGCCATCGGAGCATGAGCTGGATTTTTTTTCAAAATGGCCGCTGTTTACTAGAGCCCCTGGGCAGCGTATGGGACCCCCAGCTACACCGCGGGCCATTCAAATCGTGCGCGGTACCCATACACTTCATATGAAGTGAAGCGCAGTTGACTGGTAAAACGATTTACACTTCATATGAAGTGATGCGCACTTTAAGGGTTAAATCAGAGATTTAAACATACATAGTCTAACCTAGCTCCATAACTTAGCCATTAGCCATCCATGCACAGCCATCAGCCGGGCCATAGACCGGCTATTTTGCTTTTTTCCCAAGCCGGTCTATGGCCCGTGTTTTTTTTCGATGGCTCAGTGGCCCATGCACAGGTCCGTTCAAGGGGATTAAATAGCCGGTCTATGGCCCCTGGGTTTTACAAACTTTTTTTTCCCAAGCCGGTCTATGGCCCATGTTTTTTTTCGATGCCTCAGTGGTCCATGCACATGTCCGTTCAAGGGGATTAAATAGCCGGTCTATGGCCCCTGGGTTTTACGAACTTTTTTTTCCCAAGCCGGTCTATGGCCCGTGTTTTTTTTCGATGCCTCAGTGGAACATGCACAGGTCCGTTCAAGGGGATTAAATAGCCGTTCTATGGCCCCAGGGTTTTCTCAAATTTTCTTTCATAGCCGGTCTATGGCCCCAGGGTTTTACGAACTTTTTTTTCCCAAGCCGGTCTATGGCGTGTATGTTAAATAAACCCAATTTTTCACTTTTGACAATTGAGCACCTGCTATATCCAGATTCTAGGGAGGAAAGGAATATAATATAATATCTAATATATCTATCTGTGTGAAATAGATTAAATCCATTTATTTGATATTCAGCTAATAGTTCTGTATTTTCTACATTCATCCATGTTTTGGTAAGTGCAATAATATGTATTGTTTCATTGCAGATTAGAGATTCTAGATAGTTCTAGATTTCCGAAGTACTGAAACGCGCGCCATACAGGCCTGGTGGATCTTGGTGCAAGGTAAAATTATTTACATTTACTTGTTTTTTATTTATATGCATTATTCTATAGAATAATAGATCTCGTTATAATTTTGCAAAAATAGTGGCATTTACTATTTTTAAAAGATTATTAAAAAATTTACCGATATGGTGCATTCCGAAGACAAACCCAATTTTTCACTTTTGACAATTGAGCTCGGGTGCAGGGGGGGGGTTGTGTAAAAGCCTGGTTTGTGCCTCGGAGAGGCTATGGGATCCAGTAAGATCGTCCTTCCTTTCCTCCCTAGAATCTGGATGTAGCAGGTGCTCAATTGTCAAAAGTGAAAAATTGGGTTTGGCTTCCGAATGCACCATATCGGTAAATTTTTTAATAATCTTTTAAAAATAGTAAATGCCACTATTTTTGCAAAATTATTACGAGATCTATTATTCTAATAAGGGTTTGATAAAATACAGTAGACTGCCTACTGGTTTTACCTGTAATAAGGTTTGATACAGATGATTATCCGTTCAAGGGGATTAAATAGCCGTTCTATGGCCCCAGGGTTTTCTCATATTTTCTTTCATAGCCGGTCTATGGCCCCTGGGTTTTACGAACTTTTTTTTCCCAAGCCGGTCTATGGCCCCTGGGTTTTACGAACTTTTTTTTCCCAAGCCGGTCTATGGCCCCTGGGTTTTACGAACTTTTTTTTCCCAAGCCGGTCTATAGGGTGTATGTTAAATAAACCAAAGTTTTCACTTTTGACAATTGAGCACGGGTGCAGGGGGGGGGTTGTGTAAAAGCCTGGTTTGTGCCTCATAGAGGCTATGGGATCCAGTGAGATCGTCCTTCCTTTCCTCCCTAGAATCTGGATGTAGCAGGTGCTCAATTGTCAAAAGTGAAAAATTGGGTTTGTCTTCCGAATGCACCATATCGGTAAATTTTTTAATAATCTTTTAAAAATAGTAAATGCCACTATTTTTGCAAAATTATTACGAGATCTATTATTCTAATAAGGGTTTGATAAAATACAGTAGACTGCCTACTGGTTTTACCTGTAATAAGGTTTGATACAGATGATTATCCGTTCAAGGGGATTAAATAGCCATTCTATGGCCCTAGGGTTTTCTCAAATTTTCTTTCATAGCCGGTCTATAGCCCCTGGGTTTTACGAACTTTTTTTTCCCAAGCCGGTCTATGGCCCCTGGGTTTTACGAACTTTTTTTTCCCAAGCCGGTCTATGGCGTGTATGTTAAATAAACCAAATTTTTCACTTTTGACAATTGAGCATGGGTGCAGGGGGGGGGGTTGTGTAAAAGCCTGGTTTGTGCCTCGTAGAGGCTATGGGATCCAGTAAGATCGTCCTTCCTTTCCTCATTAGAATCTGGATGTAGCAGGTGCTCAATTGTCAAAAGTGAAAAATTGGGTTTGTCTTCCGAATGCACCATATCGGTAAATTTTTTAATAATCTTTTAAAAATAGTAAATGCCACTATTTTTGCAAAATTATTACGAGATCTATTATTCTAATAAGGGTTTGATAAAATACAATAGACTGCCTACTGGTTTTACCTGTAATAAGGTTTAATACAGATGATTATCCGTTCAAGGGGATTAAATAGCCGTTCTATGGCCCCAGGGTTTTCTCAAATTTTCTTTCATAGCCGGTCTATGACCCCTGGGTTTTACGAACTTTTTTTTCCCAAGCCGGTCTATGGCCCCTGGGTTTTACGAACTTTTTTTTCCCAAGCCGGTCTATGGCGTGTATGTTAAATAAACCAAATTTTTCAGTTTTGACAATTGAGTACGGGTGCAGGGGGGGGGGTTGTGTAAAAGCCTGGTTTGTGCCTCGTAGAGTCTATGGGATCCAGTAAGATCGTCCTTCCTTTCCTCCCTAGAATCTGGATGTAGCAGGTGCTCAATTGTCAAAAGTGAAAAATTGGGTTTGTCTTCCGAATGCACCATATCGGTAAATTTTTTAATAATCTTTTAAAAATAGTAAATGCCACTATTTTTGCAAAATTATTACGAGATCTATTATTCTAATAAGGGTTTGATAAAATACAGTACACTGCCTACTGGTTTTACCTGTAATAAGGTTTGATACAGATGATTATCCGTTCAAGGGGATTAAATTGCCGTTCTATGGCACCAGGGTTTTCTCAAATTTTCTTTCATAGCCAGTCTATGGCCCCTGGGTTTTACGAACTTTTTTTTCCCAAGCCGGTCTATGGCCCCTGGGTTTTACGAACATTTTTTTCCCAAGCCGGTCTATGGCGTGTATGTTAAATAAACCAAATTTTTCACTTTTGACAATTGAGCACGGGTGAAGGGGGGGGGGGGTTGTGTAAAAGCCAGGTTTGTGCCTCGTAGAGGCTGTGGGATCCAGTAAGATCGTCCTTCCTTTCCTCCCTAGAATCTGGATGTAGCAGGTGCTCAATTGTCAAAAGTGAAAAATTGGGTTTGTCTTCCGAATGCACCATATCGGTAAATTTTTTAATAATCTTTTACAAATAGTAAATGCCACTATTTTTGCAAAATTATTACGAGATCTATTATTCTAATAAGGGTTTGATAAAATACAGTAGACTGCCTACTGGTTTTACCTGTAATAAGGTTTGATACAGATGATTATCCGTTCAAGGGGATTAAATAGCCGTTCTATGGCCCCAGGGTTTTCTCAAATTTTCTTTCATAGCCGGTCTATGGCCCCTGGGTTTTACAAACTTTTTTTTCCCAAGCCGGTCTATGGCCCCTGGGTTTTACGAACTTTTTTTTCCCAAGCCGGTCTATGGCGTGTATGTTAAATAAACCAAATTTTTCACTTTTGACAATTGAGCACCTGCTACATCCAGATTCTAGGGAGGAAAGGAATATAATATAATATCTAATATATCTATCTGTGTGAAATAGATTAAATCCATTTATTTGATATTCAGCTAATAGTTCTGTATTTTCTACATTCATCCATGTTTTGGTAAGTTCAATAATATGTATTGTTTCATTGCAGATTAGAGATTCTAGCTAGTTCTAGGTTTCCAAAGTACTGAAACGCGCGCCGTACAGGCTTGGTGGATCTAGGTGCAAGGTAAAATTATTTACATTTACTTGCTTTTTTATTTATATATATATATATATATATATATATATATATATATATATATATATATATATATATATATATATATATATATATATATATATATATATTATATATGTGTGTATTTGTATTTGTATGTATATAAATTTGTGTGTAAATCACGGAAATGAACTTGAGGAAACTGGCAACCAAAAACCAGTAGGCAGTCTGCTGTATTTTATCAAACCCTTATTAGAATAATAGATCTTGTAAAAATTTACCTATATGGTGCATTCGGAAGACAAACCAAATTTTTTCACTTTTGACAATTGAGCACCTGCTACATCCAGATTCTATGGAGGAAAGGAAGGACGATCTTACTGGATCCCATAGCCTCTCCGAGGCACAAACCAGGCTTGTACACAACCCTCCCCCTGCACCCGAGCTATGTCAACAGGTCGTTCTTTCTCTTCGCCCTTACATCATCACACACAGAGATCACAATAACGTGATGCATCAAATGAACAAATCCACAAGAGCCGTGACGAGGATTTGAACCTGCGTCCGGGAGCATCCCAGACACTGCCTAAATCGACTGAGCTACAACAGGGTAAAAGGATCCAGGAAGTTCAGTAGAAGTTTGGTTTCAACCCTTTTACCCTGTTGTAGCTCAGTCGATTAAGGCAGTGTCTGGGATGCTCCCAAACACAGGTTTGAATCCTCATCACGGCCCTTGTGGATTTGTTCATTTGATGCATCACGTTATTGTGATCTGTGTGTGTAATTCTTCACCTGCTACATCAACAGGAATGTGTGTGTATGTATTTGTGTTGTTGAATATGACCGAAAGTGTAAGATTAATGATTCTAACACAAATCGTCTGAATATTTGTTTTTCTTCACTGTCGAGAGTAGTTAAAAAAATTTACTCAAGTTTATTTTCACACTTTATTTATGGTCCTTAAGTCCCTCTCCTTACTGCTGCTGCTGTTTCTCGCATCTTTGCATCGCTTGTATGTTTGGGGGTTTGGCCTCTTGCTATATATTGATTCCATTTGTGTGTGTTTGGGTCTCAGGCCCTCTCGCAATTTCTGTTGAACAAACCCCTTTTCCTAGTTCTGCATCTCTCCTTTGGTACAAATTTTGTTGTGCTTTTATCATATATTTTACAAAACTTGACATACATTTCATTTACTTCATGTCCTATCAGCAAGTGTTTGTCAAATTCTTTAAGGAAAGTTTATCATCCTGATTGCAGATCTCTAGCGCTATTATGTCAACTTCTTGTGGATTCGCAATCATTATTTAATTTACCTTTAGGTGTTCTTTCACCAGCACAGCAAAACTGTACCTCTCCCAACCAGTTTAAGATAAAAACTAAGTACTAACTAATTAACTCAATGTAACCTACCTTACCCCCAAAATGTCAACCCATGTCTTCTATTTTAAACAATGCTGTTTTGTTGACCAAATTGTATTTTTGTTTTTTTCTGCAATGTTTCCCCCCCCACCACTCTACCACCACATTGAGTTTAGTAGCTCAGTGCACGTCAGGTGCTGTTTAATATACAGACCTACTCCTCCATTTGACCTAGTTTCTCTATCACATCTATATCACTTTGTGCTTTAGGCCTGGTGGAGCTTGGTCCACCAGGCTGTTGTTTGGAGTGGCCCGCAGATCCACATACAGTCTGCATATGATATACAGTCTGTTGATCAATTGAACTACAGTAGTTAGTTTTTATCATCTGAATGCACCAATATGTGTTCATTCTTCCCAGATGAAGGAACTAGGTAATATTCATCATCTGAATGCACCATCTGAAGCTTTTCCACACTCATGATACACGAGAGGTTTAAAAAACTTTTAAAACTTTTAAAACTTTTTTACCTATGTATTTAAAAGCAATTCTAAAGTTAAAAAGTGTAGCATAGGCCCCTCGCAGAATGTTCTTAATATGATCCTCAGGTTATAGTTTTCTATCTAAAACCACCCCTAGATCTCTTTCTTGATCAGAATTCTTTATAGATCTCTGTGGCTCGATCATAGAAACTGAGTAAATTCGTTACACTGGACCTTCCAGATCGAATACCATGCTGACAGTCTGATATATCATTCAGTACGTCTGCATCTGAAATTGAGCAATACCGGATTTATTATTTGGTTTTATAAATTTTATACTTATAATCTTAACTTATTTCAGAGACCACGAGTAATCTGGGCTTCGAACTCAACAGAAAAGCCTTCCGTAGGCCTGCTTCTTTGCTACATAATAGACAAAATTTAGTAAGTATTGATTTATTATGTGTTTGTTTATTTATTTATTTTTTCTTTATATACAAGAAGGTACATTGGGGGAGAGTACAGTGACTTGAAGTTATACATTCTTGTAAAGCAACTAGCACTCATAGCGTTTCGGGCAGATCTAAGTATAGACCAAGGAACTTACCATCTTTTTTATTTCTGATGTTAACATTGTGTAACTGTAGATGAATTGCATTTGTTGATTTGCTCCCAAGTAAGATGTTGTAGGTCCTTTCTATGTTTAGTGTGAGTTTGTTGGTTGACATTAATAAGTGGATTTTTTTTTAATTTATTGTTTACATCATTATTTAATATGAGTGGGTTGGAGTCTGAGTAGATGAGGTTAGTGTCATCATTATCTCATATCTCAGTGATTTTGTCGTAATGGTCAAGTAGCTGTACTGTACAAGTAGAGGACATGAGAGATAGCTGTAAGAGGTATTTCAATATCTTCCTGCTCTAAATCCATGTTGGCCTGGATTGTGGAGGTCATTGGTCTCTATAAAACTAGTAACCTGACTCCTGATCACTCTCAAATAATTTTATTATGTGGGATGTTAGTGCAACTGGTCTATAATTCTTTGCCAATGCTTGTGTTGTTTTGGTAGTGATGTGCAATGTGTTGTTTTGGTAGTGATTCGTCCAGTTCTGGTAGTAGTGCGGTTGTTGTGTGGTGTAGTACTTGTGTGCTTGTTAATGACTTGTATTCCAGTCTTGTGGGTATCTCCTTTCCCCTACGGGCCAACTGCTTTGTTCTTACCTAGCATTTTGCTTTGTTTGGGTATGAATGTTTGTGTGCCGTATATTTTGCAAAATTTGCCATATATCTCATTATTTACTCCTCTGCCTAGAAACAAGTCTGTCTAATTATACTCATTAACTGTTTTTCAAAGTTCCCCATAGTGTCCTTTATTGAAATCGAGTTCATGAACCGTTTCAATGTTCTTATTTTCTTCTAGATTATATCTTAAAGTATATTTAAATGTTATTGTTATTATTGTTATTAAATGTTATTGTGACATTGCATTGCAATTGAGCTATGTTGTTTACCATACCGTTCATTTCGTGAGTATAAGTATAGATGCCACACTTGTGACAGGTAAAACCATGCCTTTTTTGAAAAACAGCACCGTCTGTTGCACGTAAGAGCAACCCACACTATATTATGTTGCGATATTATTTCAATATTTCCGATTGCATTGATAATTTGAATTTTCATAGATTTCAATTTATTTTCATTTCGATTTAATAATTTTGTGTGACATTGCATTGAAATTGAGCTGTGTTGTTTACCATACTGTTCATTTCATGAGTATAGTTTATTTTTTTATTTTTTTCATTTCATTTTTTTAGCTGTTCTTATTTTTCAGTGATGGGAATATCAGATCATTTGATGTTCCCAATTTTCTGATGGAAGCATCAGACCATTATAGAATGCATCGGATGAGGTAGTTTGGAATGGTGGGGAGGACGAGAGGGGGGGATGGTGGGGAAGACGAGGGGACAGAGGAGAGGGTAATGGTGGGGAGGACGAGGGGACTGGGGAGTTGGGGATGGTGGGGACAGGGGAATGCTGGGGAGGACAAAGGGACAGGTGAATGGGAGATGGTGGGGGAGGAAGAAGGACAGGGGAGGGGAAAATGGTAAGGAGGACGATGGGACAGGGAAGTGGGAATAGTGGGGATGATGTGGGGACGAGGAAGTGGGAAGGACGAGAGGACTGTGGAATGGGGAATGGCAAAGTGAATTATAATTATATATATTAATTAATTCTTATAAATTTCCAGAAGCCTGTATCAACACCCACACTAATGCAACTGAAAGAGATGTTGAGACAAGTATTGCTGATATGTTGAAGAACGCCCCAAACAAACTCGGTGGAAACAGATACAAGGTAAAGTTTGCCAATTTGCTGTAGTCTAATTCAATTTCTTTTTAGTAATCTTTGAGAACATTTATGCTATGAATAAGATAAAATAATGTAACTGATTTTGACTAAATATGTAGATATATTTAATTTTCTGAGCACTAATAATGAAAGAAAACCAAAATAAGAGGTGGCTACTATCTCTAATAATGGGCTGGAATAATGCAGGATATAATAATATATATATATAAATATATATATATATATATATATATATATATATATATATATATATATATATATATATATATATATATATATATATATATATATATATATATATATATATATATATATATATATATTTATATATATATATTTATTTATATAAATATATATATGATATATATATGATATATAGATTCTATATAGATTCTATTCTATTATTCTATTCTATTCTATTCAATAGTTGTATATAGATTCTTGTTTTATTTTTTTTTCTATAATATGGAAACGGTTTTTAATTAATAAATTAAATATTATATAATAAAATAATGTATTATTGAAAACAATTAGTAACAAACAATATTTCATTACAGGGTGGTGAAGCAAGAAGACATGTGCATCACACAGCAGACTTGGATATGACGAATACTGAAAATGGTGGCGAGCCTGGTGCATGGCGTACCGCTGAATCTTCTCTAATGTCTATATAGAAGAATCTATATGTGTCTATATATAGACACATATAGATTCCTATATATAACCTATATATATATATATGTGTGTATATATATTATAATATATATATATATATATATATATATATATATATATATATATATATATATATATATATATATATATATATATATGTGTGTGTATATATATTATAATATATATATATATATATATATATATATATATATATATATATATATATATATATATATATATATATATATATGTATATATATATATATATATATATATATATATATATATATATATATATATATATATATATATATATATATATATATATATATATATATATATATATATATATATATATATTAGTATATTTTGGTAGCAGTCTTTCCTGTAGACATATATTATTAAATATGACCGAAAAAGTAAGATTAATAATTCTAACACGAATTTTCTCAATCTTTCGTACATTACGCTTCACTGTTGGAGGTAAATCAAAAATCACTTCTCCAAAATTCATTTTTATTTCTAGTCTGACGCGACACGGGCGCGTTTCGTAAAACTTATTACATTTTCAAAGACTTCACAAATACACAACTGATTAGAACTTACGTCTCTCTGATATTATATCTAGATATAATACCAGAGAGACGTAAGTTCTAATCAGTTGTGTATTTGTGAAGTCTTTGAAAATGTAATAAGTTTTACGAAACACGCCCGTGTCGCGTCAGACTAGAAATAAAAATGAATTTTGGAGAAGTGATTTTTGATTTACCTCCAACAGTGAAGCGTAATGTACGAAAGATTGAGAAAATTCGTGTTAGAATTATTAATCTTACTTTTTCGGTCATATTTAATAATATATATATATATATATATATATATATATATATATATATATATATATATATATATATATATATATATATATATATATATATATATATAGGTTAGATAGGTTAGGTTTGGTAGGGTTGGTTAGTTATCATATATCTACGTATAACTAGCTAGTTTTACCTTTATATATATTATTTATATATATATTATATAAAAAGTTTGTGAGGAAGACCTCTGGTGCCAATGTGGGGACCCATAGCCTCGGAGAAGAAAATAAAAAGTATTCAGAGGAGACCTTGTGGTCACTCACTAAACACTAATATTATCTTCTACCACCCCCGTTCTTTTGTATGTACACATATATATTTGCTTTATTTGAACTTTGTTACAAAGAGGGAGTTACATATAGGTTACAAAGTTGGTTATCATATATATATTATTTATATAATATTATTTATATATATATATTATTTAAATATATATTATTTATATATATATTATTTATATATATATTATTTATATATAAATATATTATTTACATATAAATATATTATTTATATATAAATATATTATTTATATATAAATATATTATTTATATATAAATATGTTATTTATATATAAATATATTATTTATATATAAATATATTATTTATATATAAATATATTATTTGTATATATATATTTATATATAAATATATTATTTATATATAAATATATTATTTATATATAAATATATTATTTATATATAAATATATTATTTATATATAAATATATATATATATATATATATATATATATATATATATATAAATATATATATATATATATATATATATATATATATATATATATATATATATATATATATATATATATATATATATATATATATATATATATATATATAAGTATATTTTGGTAGCAGTCTTTCCTGTAGACATATATTATTAAATATGACCGAAAAAGTAAGATTAATAATTCTAACACGAATTTTCTCAATCTTTCGTACATTACGCTTCACTGTTGGAGGTAAATTAAAAATCAATTCTCCAAAATTCATTTTTATTTCTAGTCTGACACGACATGGGCGCGTTTCGTAAAACTTATTACATTTTCAAAGACTTTAGTTCACAAATACACAACTGAATAGAACTTACGTATCTCCGATTTTATATCTACATTTGAGTGAGGTGGAAGGGGTGATGTGGCATTAACACAAGACAGAACAAAATGTGGTATTAATTTCATCAACACAAGACAGAACAAGGGTATTAATAGGGTATTAATTTCATCAACACAAGACAGAACACGAAACAATGGATATTGAATAGAAGTGTTTGTAGAAAGCCTATTGGTCCATATTTCTTGATGCTTCTATATTGGAGCGGAGTCTTGAGGTGGGTAGAATATAGTTGTGCAATAATTGGCTGTTGATTGCTGGTGTTGACTTCTTGATGTGTAGTGCCTCGCAAACGTCAAGCCGCCTGCTATCGCTGTATCTATCGATGATTTCTGTGTTGTTTACTAGGATTTCTCTGGCGTTGGTTTGGTTGTGGGAAGAGATTATATGTTCCTTAATGGAGCCCTGTTGCTTATGCATCGTTAAACGCCTAGAAAGAGATGTTGTTGTCTTGCCTATATACTGGGTTTTTTGGAGCTTACAGTCCCCAAGTGGGCATTTGAAGGCATAGACGACGTTAGTCTCTTTTAAAGCGTTCTGTTTTGTATCTGGAGAGTTTCTCATGAGTAGGCTGGCCGTTTTTCTGGTTTTATAGTAAATCGTCAGTTGTATCCTCTGATTTTTGTCTGTAGGGATAACGTTTCTATTAACAATATCTTTCAGGACCCTTTCCTCCATTTTATGAGCTGTGGAAAAGAAGTTCCTGTAAAATAGTCTAATAGGGGGTATAGGTGTTGCGTTAGTTGTCTCTTCAGAGGTTGCATGGCTTTTCACTTTCCTTCTTATGATGTCTTCGACGAAACCATTGGAGAAGCCGTTATTGACTAGGACCTGCTTTACCCTACAGAGTTCTTCGTCGACTTGCTTCCATTCTGAGCTGTGGCTGAGAGCACAGTCGACATATGCGTTAACATCACTCCTCTTGTACCTGTCTTTGCAGTCGCTGTTGGCATTTAGGCACATTCCTAGGTTTCGTCGAAGACATCATAAGAAGGAAAGTGAAAAGCCATGCAACCTCTGAAGAGACAACTAACACAACACCTATACCCCCTATTAGACTATTTTACAGGAACTTCTTTTCCACAGCTCATAAAACGGAGGAAAGGGTCCTGAAAGATATTGTTAATAGAAACTCACACCCACACGACTTGTCCGGTCAGGATGGTCAAGTGGATTAAGGCGTCTTGTACATACCAGTTGCGTTGCTCCTGGGAGTATGGGTTCGAGTCACTTCTGGGGTGTGAGTTTTCAGTTGCATATTGTCCTGGGGACCATTCAGGCTTGTTCGCATTTGTGTTCCTCACGTGTGCCCCAAAGAATGAGGTGATTTGGTAAAATGCTATGCCCAAGATTACTATCCGAGTGCCGGCGGTGGGGTGGTTCAAATAGCCTCGGCTATCACCTCATTTTGTCCAGTCGTGATGGTCAAGTGGATTAAGGCGTCTTGTACATACCAGTTGCGTTGCTCCTGGGAGTATGGGTTCGAGTCACCTCTGGGGTGTGAGTTTTCAGTTGCATATTGTCCTGGGGACCATTCAGGCTTGTTCGCATTTGTGTTCCTCACGTGTGCCCCAAAGAATGAGGTGATTTGGTAAAATGCTATGCCCAAGATTACTATCCGAGTGCCGGCGGTGGGGTGGTTCAAATAGCCTCGGCTATCACCTCATTTTGTCCGGTGGTGATGGTCAAGTGGATTAAGGCGTCTTGTACATACCAGTTGCGTTGCTCCTGGGAGTATGGGTTCGAGTCACTTCTGGGGTGTGAGTTTTCAGTTGCATATTGTCCTGGGGACCATTCAGGCTTGTTCGCATTTGTGTTCCTCACGTGTGCCCCAAAGAATGAGGTGATTTGGTAAAATGCTATGCCCAAGATTACTATCCGAGTGCCGGCGGTGGGGTGGTTCAAATAGCCTCGGCTATCACCTCATTTTGTCCGGTCGTGATGGTCAAGTGGATTAAGGCGTCTTGTACATACCAGTTGCGTTGCTCCTGGGAGTATGGGTTCGAGTCACTTCTGGGGTGTGAGTTTTCAGTTGCATATTGTCCTGGGGACCATTCAGGCTTGTTCGCATTTGTGTTCCTCACGTGTGCCCCAAAGAATGAGGTGATTTGGTAAAATGCTATGCCCAAGATTACTATCCGAGTGCCGGCGGTGGGGTGGTTCAAATAGCCTCGGCTATCACCTCATTTTGTCCAGTCGTGATGGTCAAGTGGATTAAGGCGTCTTGTACATACCAGTTGCGTTGCTCCTGGGAGTATGGGTTCGAGTCACCTCTGGGGTGTGAGTTTTCAGTTGCATATTGTCCTGGGGACCATTCAGGCTTGTTCGCATTTGTGTTCCTCACGTGTGCCCCAAAGAATGAGGTGATTTGGTAAAATGCTATGCCCAAGATTACTATCCGAGTGCCGGCGGTGGGGTGGTTCAAATAGCCTCGGCTATCACCTCATTTTGTCCGGTGGTGATGGTCAAGTGGATTAAGGCGTCTTGTACATACCAGTTGCGTTGCTCCTGGGAGTATGGGTTCGAGTCACTTCTGGGGTGTGAGTTTTCAGTTGCATATTGTCCTGGGGACCATTCAGGCTTGTTCGCATTTGTGTTCCTCACGTGTGCCCCAAAGAATGAGGTGATTTGGTAAAATGCTATGCCCAAGATTACTATCCGAGTGCCGGCGGTGGGGTGGTTCAAATAGCCTCGGCTATCACCTCATTTTGTCCGGTCGTGATGGTCAAGTGGATTAAGGCGTCTTGTACATACCAGTTGCGTTGCTCCTGGGAGTATGGGTTCGAGTCACTTCTGGGGTGTGAGTTTTCAGTTGCATATTGTCCTGGGGACCATTCAGGCTTGTTCGCATTTGTGTTCCTCACGTGTGCCCCAAAGAATGAGGTGATTTGGTAAAATGCTATGCCCAAGATTACTATCCGAGTGCCGGCGGTGGGGTGGTTCAAATAGCCTCGGCTATCACCTCATTTTGTCCGGTCGTGATGGTCAAGTGGATTAACCCTTAAAGTGCGCATTACTTCATATGAAGTGTAAATCGTTTTACCAGTCAACTGCGCTTCACTTCATATGAAGTGTATGGGTATCGCGCACGATTTGAATGGCCCGCGGTGTAGCTGGGGGTCCCATACGCTGCCCAGGGGCTCTAGTAAACAGCGGCCATTTTGAAAAAAAATCCAGCTCACGATTCGATGGCATGGGAGGCCTCAGTTTAGCGAGAGTCACCATGGCGAGCGCACGGTCAAACGCCTCACGGGCACGCACCACTCAGTCCCTCACCCCAGAGCAAATAGCCCACGAATTATTCTCTGAAGGTGAAGAAAGTGTGTTTGACGATTCAGACAACGATGAGGATTATACACAGTTGTCGGGTGATAGCAGCAGCAGCAGTGAAAGTGAGAATGACCGCCATGCCATGGCGAGGCCTATACGCTCTCCCATGTCTCCTCGCCCATTTTCTACCCCAATTCTACCACGACCTCACAGTTCCTGGGGATATTTTCTGTTTGAGGGTGACGAGTCAGAGGGAGGTGACTCCTTTTCTGGGTTTAGTGACTCAGATCAAAGTTTTATTGAGCCTGTGGCTGGTACCAGTGGTGTAACTGGGCGAGAAATTGTTGCGTCAGCAGCATCTCGCCCGGCCAAGCGCCACCGCATGGCACCACATGAGGGACCAAGACCCTCGTGTTCACGTGCACCCACCTCACGTGCACCCACCTCACGTGCACGTAGCCGCCGTACTTCTCGCAGACGGTATTCAGCTTCTGGTCGCCGGTATGCATCGCTTTATCGCCGTCTTTCCTCTGCATCTCGCAGGATGCCTGGTGTACTTGAGTGGAGTGATGGTGACGATTTTATTCCTAATATTCCTCACTTTGACGATAAAGATGTAGGGATTACAAACCTTTTCCCTAATCAAGGTGAGGACATGGCTGAGATGGAATATTTTACAGCATTCTATGATGAACCACTCATGGAATACATTGTACACCAAACGAACCTGCATGCTGCTTACCTGATTGAGAGGGAAATCACAGAATTTTCACGACTGCAGCGTTGGAAAAATACCACAGTGGCGGAAATGTATGTGTTTTTGGCACTCTGTTTGTTGATGAAGCACTGTCACAAACATGCAATAAATGACTATTGGAGCAAGGACAAGACAATACCAACACCTTTATTCGGGAAATATATGTCACGAGACAGGTTTCAGATACTCCTCAGGTGTCTACATTTTGGAAGTGTTCAGGACCGAACACCTGATGATAGACTGTGGCGAGTGAGGCACTACATGAACGATGTTATTGGAAAATTCAGAGATTTTTACGTACCAGCACAGAAGCTGGTGGTTGATGAATCTCTCATACTTTTCAAGGGACGTGTTCCATTCAAACAGTACATTCCCTCAAAACGAAACCGATTTGGCCTGAAATTTTTTGTTCTTTGTGATTGTGAGACAGGATACGTGTTACACATGATTCTGTACTCGGCTAGTGATGTAGACATTCCCGGTAACGACGAACATGGATTCTCGGGGAGTGTAGTGAAGACCATCATGGCTCCGTGGATGAACAAGGGACACATTTTATACACAGATAATTACTATACAAGTCCCTTGCTAGCTCGGTTCTTGCTAGAAAATAGAACCGGATTGGTTGGTACAGTAAAGCCACAACGAAGGGAAATGCCTGTGTTTGACAACGACATTGCAGTTGGTGAGTGTCAGAGAAGGAAAAGTGATAACATTCTGTCAGTTCGGTGGAAAGACAAAAGAGAGGTGAACTTGTTGACAACAATTCATGATGGAACAATGGTGAACAGTGGGAAAGTGAGCCATAAAACAAACGCACCACTATATAAGCCAGACTGTGTTTTAGACTATAATATCAACATGCGGTTGATTGATAAATCAGACATGATGATTGGCACTGCAGAGTGTGTGCGGAAGACATGTAGGTGGACGAAAAAAGTGTTCTTCCATCTTGTGGACATGAGCATGCTGAACTGTTTCAACATGTACCTTGTGAGAACTGGACGTAAGCCCACTTTCCGTGACTTTGTATTTGATGCTGCAATACAGTTATTAGGAAAGTTTGCAAAAGATGTTCCAGGTATTCAGCGGCCCATCATAAACCCACTGTTGCAGCATGCTGGTACTCCACGCCTCGCTCACACTGAAGGCTTCCTAGCACACAAACTTAAGTATTTGCCACCTGGTGTGAAGCGTGCAATAGCCCAACGTGATTGCTTGGTGTGTAAAACAACGACACGTAGAGACAAGAAACGGAAGCTTGTGCAAACATGGTGTGAAACGTGTGGTATCCCATTATGTGCTGTCGACTGCTTCAATGACTACCACAGTCTAGAAATCTTCTAAGTGTGCTTCAAAGTGTGTATAGCGTGTGCGAGTGTGTAAATATGTAAACATATAAGCAGATAGCGTGTGCGTGTGTGTAAATATATACAAATATAAGCAGAACATACAATATAATAGACTGTAATGACATATTATATTGCCGTAATTGAAAACATTTGTGTGCGCCTGTGTATACTCAAATATGCAACAATTATTGATACAAAATATGTTCAAACAGTATTTGAAACACAATTAGTGAAAAAAAATTAGATAAAATGCGCTTAGACATTGTAAATAAATAGCGCGAAAATATATTTGTGGCAACTCTGGCTGTTTGAGGACCGCGCGCAACATCTCCCGGGCGTGTACTGCATGAGCGAACATGCAGATTGTGACGTCATCACCGAGCTTCTCGGCTCTATTGCAACAAAAGTAAGTACAATAGAATTTTTTTTTTATTTTTCCCGTGATCAGTGAACAGAACTTAACAGATTAGCAAAAAAAAAAATTTTTTTTTTTTTCAAAATGACATGCGCCTGTGTGGATAGCAGGATATTAGACCCCGAGCATGTTAAGGGTTAAGGCGTCTTGTACATACCAGTTGCGTTGCTCCTGGGAGTATGGGTTCGAGTCACTTCTGGGGTGTGGGTTTTCAGTTGCATATTGTCCTGGGGACCATTCAGGCTTGTTCGCATATATATATATATATATATATATATATATATATATATATATATATATATATATATATATATATATATATATATATATATATATATATATATATATAATATATATTATATAAATTATTTATATTTATATATTATTTATATATATATTATATATATAATTATATAGGTCATATGTTTTTGTATTTTTGCTGATTTGTTAGTAAATAATAAAAGAAATATAAATTATTTGATTTTTTTACCCTTAAATTGGTTTTAATATTTAAATTTAAAACAATAATATAATATAAAAAAATATTAGAAAAATAATAATACATTATAAAATAAAATATAATAAAAATAATATAATATAATATAAAATAATATAATTTAATTTCAAGAAATTTAACTTTAAACACAAAGATGTGAAAAGGGTTCAGATAAGGCTCAAACCTTTCACAAGAGATTCATATTGGTGTATGAATGGATTATGAATGACTCATGTTAGGAGTGTAAAGTTGCCACAACATCTCAAATTAGTGTTAGATACATATGTCTTGGTTAATAGTTTTGGAAACCTATTTAAGTCCACACACAATATCGTATCTGATACGATAAAACAAACGTTTCCAATCCTTTCAAATACTTTCCAGATATGTTGTGGCAACCTAAAATTGTTTGCTGGGGGCGCTAGGAGAGGTGGCAGCAAACCAGGCGACCTTGGAAAGGTTCGAAATTACAAGAGATGAGGTCAAGAAGCACCTATTGGAGCTGGACGTGAGAAAAGCTGTTGGGCCGGATGGAATCTCACCATGGGTATTGAAAGAGTGTGCAGGAGCACTTTGCTTGCCACTCACCATAGTGTATAGTAGGTCACTGGAAACGGGAGACCTAGAAATATGGAAGACTGCTAATATAGTCCCAATATACAAAAAGGGTAACAGACATGAGGCACTGAACTACAGGCCAGTGTCCTTAACTTGTATACTATGCAAGATGATGGAGAAGACTGTGAGAAAAACCTAGTAACACATCTGGAGACTTGTAAAGGTGGTGTTTACAAACGAAACCACGAAGGAGGATGATCTCGAAAGGAAGAGTCGTCTGCAGCATGTGGAGGGATACAAAAAAGTATTCCTGCAGAGGGACAGGACGAAGGAGGAGAGAGCCAGGGTAGCAGCGGCAAGGAGGAAGCGCAGGGAGAGAGGAGCAAACCAGGAAATCTCAGCCCCCAACACAACAGTCCCAGAGACAAGAGGGGAACCCAAAACCAGCATCCCAGCAACACCAGAGGGGAGGGCAACACCACCACCCCTCTCTGCATAGAAACCCTCCCTTCCCCTCACCCTACCTGCCCCCACCCAACCCTCCCTCCCCCCCCCCCACCCCATTCTGATCATGTCACCCGTTCCCCATTCCTGTCATGTCCCCCCTCCCACCTTTCCCCCCCTGTCTCCCCTCCCCCTTCATCCCATACCCTTCCTATCCCTCCTCCCCCCTCACACCGTATCCTCCATGTCCCCCCTATCTCCTTAACACACACCCTACCTGTCCCCCCTTCCCTAAACCCCCACCCCTCACCCCAAAATCCTCTGAGACCCTGCAAACCACCTCACAAATCTTCTCACCCACGGAACAGCTTCCCACACCAGCAGAATGCTCGCCAAGAAAGGGACAAGAAAATGAACAGAAGAAAGTGAGCTTCAAGGCGATGTACACTAACATAAATGGGATTACAAATAAAACAAGTGAACTCGGAGAATGGGCACTAGAAGAAAACCCAGACATAATAGCACTCAAAGAAACAAAGCTAACGAAAGCTATAACAAACGCAGTGTTTCCACAGGGCTACTATGTAGTGAGGAAAGAGAGAGAAGGGAGAGGAGGAGGTGGTGTAGCTTTGCTACTAAGAGAAGGTTGGAGTTTCAAAGAGATGGTAATTCAGAACTATGAAGGTTTCAGTGACTACATATCAGGCACCATAGCAACTGGAGGACAGAAAATTATAGTAGTAGTCATATATAACCCCCCACCGAATGACAGAAGACCCAGACAGGAATATGATAGAAACAACTTGGCCACCATCAATATAATAGAGAGAGCAGCTTCTGTGGCTAGCAGGAACGGATCCAGACTACTAATCATGGAGACTTCAACCATGGGAAGATAGATTGGGGAACAGAGACCCACATGGAGGCCCAGACACATGGAGAGCTAAGCTGCTGGATGTGGCAACAAGTAACTTTCTAAGTCAGCACGTCAAGGGGCCGACAAGAATGAGAGGAGGGGATGAACCAGCCTTGCTTGATCTGATATTTACCCTAACACTTTCCTGGATTTTCGACTTGGACTTACGGGCAGTTTCCCTAACCTCTTGTCGGATCATGACGTAAATTTACGGACAGTGTTATATTGGGTATTTACTACTCGATCGACTTTGGGTTTGTATGAATATGTTTGCCATTAAATTTTTGTTTTCTCTAATAGGCACTGTGCCTATTTGAGAAAACGGGAATGTATTGTAACTTAGAGGAGAGACCATTGAATTGGTATGACAACTAGGGTAATCGCGCACTCCACACACTCTTGTGTTGGCCGCGATCATGATTCTACATTTATATGCATATGTCTGTGTAGAGAATTTTATTCCGAACACTATACAAACAAAAAAACGGAGTGAATCAAGTATTAACTTGAAAAAACCTGAGCAAAGTAAAAACTTTTTACGCTCACGGGTACAAACACGCGTAAGATTTTTATTCGCCGCAAATTTATTTGACGCTCTGTTGGCCAAGTCTACCCATGTTCTTATAGAACTTTCTATTGCGAACACATTGATATACAAATGAAATACGTAGCTCAAGAAATAATGTCATGACAGTGAAATAAGTATAAACTTTCAAAGTGCTGCATCACAACAGTGTCGTCGCTGCTGAAATCACGGCTAACGCTTCGCCCAGTTCCCACACTCGTGCGGAACATAATTAGACATTGATAGGCATATGTCTGGGTGGGGAATTTTATTGCGAGTTCAGTGATATCAAAATAAGCGCTGTAGGATGACTGTGAGGCTGGCAACAAACGAAAGAGTATGAACATTTACTTCCTGTTTGGGTGTCACGGCGAGTCATCTTCGTGTTTATTTACTTCGTGGTGGGATAACAAATGCTTGGGTGACATTTTATGCATATGATCTTGTAGAGAATTTGATTGTCAACGCATTGATACTAAATGAAAAACGTAGCTCGAGAATTGATGTTAGGAGCGTGAAAAGATTATAAACTTTTTTGTGTTTACGCTTGAGCGCCCAGAACGCCGCGCGCACAACCCGCTTTTCTTTCAGCTACTGCCGCACGCACTAAAGGAAGACTACTTCACAGTCACATCAGGAGGAAGACAACAGTGAAGGAACAGGTGATGAAACTTAAGGTGGGCGAGGACAGGTACACAGAGAATGACAATGAGGTGTGTGAAGAACTCAACAAAAGGTTCCAGGAGGTCTTTACAATAGAACAGGGAGATGTCACGGCGCTAGAAGAGGTGGCAGCAAACCAGATGACCTTGGATAGGTTCGAAATTACAAGAGATGAGGTGAAGAAGCACCTATTGGAGCTGGATGTGAGAAAAGCTGTTGGGCTGGACGGAATCTCACCATGCGTATTGAAAGAGTGTGCAGGAGCACTTTGCTTGCCACTCTCCATAGTGTATAGTAGGTCACTGGAAACGGGAGACCTACCAGAAATATGGAAGACTGCTAATGTAGTACCAATATACAAAAAGGGTGACAGACAAGAGGCACTGAACTACAGGCCAGTGTCCTTAACTTGTATACCATGCAAGGTGATGGAGAAGATTGTGAGAAAAAACTTAGTAACACATCTGGAGAGAAGAGACTTCGTGACAACCCATCAACATGGGTTCAGGGAGGGTAAATCTTTCCTTACAGGCTTGATAGAATTCTACGATTAGGTGACAAAGATTAAGCAAGAAAGAGAAGGATAGCGCTGACTGCATTTTTTTGGACTGTCGGAAAGCCTTTGACACATTACCCCATAAAAGGTTGATGCATATGCTGGAGAAACAGGCAAGAGTAACTGGTAGGGCGCTCCAGTGGATAAGGGAGTACCTAAGCAATAGGAAGCAGAGAGTTACAGTGAGGGGAGAGACCTCAGAATGGCGTGAAGCCACTAGTGGAGTCCCACAGGGCTCTGTGCTTGGACCTATCCTATTTCTGATATACGTAAATGATCTCCCAGAGGGTATAAACTCATTCCTCTCAATGTTTGCTGACGACGCCAAAATTATGAGAAGGATTAAGACAGAGGACGACAGCTTGAGGCTTCAAGTAGACCTGGACAAGCTGCAGGAATGGTCGAACAAATGGCTGTTAGAGTTTAACCCAAGCAAATGTAATGTAATGAAGATAGGGGTAGGAAGCAGGAAACCAGATACAAGGTATCATTTGGGAGATGAGATACTTCAAGAGTCAGAGAGAGAGAAAGACCTGGGGGTTGATATCACGCCAGACCTGTCCCCTGAAGCTCATATCAAGAGGATAACATCAGCAGCATATGCCAGGTTGTCTAACATAAGAACGGCCTTTAGAAAATTGTGTAAGGAATTTTTCAGAACATTATATACCACATATGTCAGACCAATCCTGGAGTATGCGGCTCCAGCATGGAGTCCATATCTAGTCAAGCATAAGAATAAAATGGAAAAGGTTCAAAGGTTTGCCACCAGACTAGTACCCGAGCTGAGAGGTATGAGCTACGAGGAGAGACTACGGGAATTAAACCTCACTTCGTTGGAAGACAGAAGAGTTAGGGGGGACATGATCACCACATTCAAGATTCTCAAGGGAATCGACAGGGTTGATAAAGACAGGCTATTTAACACAAGGGGCACACGCACTAGGGGACACAGGTGGAAAGTGAGTGTCCAAATGAGTCACAGAGATATTAGAAAAAACTTTTTTAGTGTCAGAGTGGTTGACAAATGGAATGCATTAGGAAGTGATGTGGTGGAGGCTGACTCCATACACAGTTTCAAGTGTAGATATGATAGAGCCCAATAGGCTCAGGAACCTGTACACCTGTTGATTGACGGTTGAGAGGCGGGACCAAAGAGCCAGAGCTCAACCCCCGCAAGCACAACTAGGTGAGTACAACTAGGTGAGTACACAGACAAACATCCAGTCAGGCTATAAATTATTAACACCTTTCGTGGAAAGGGGATAAGACATCACTCATAATCCGCCCCCTCGCTTAACCCCCCCCCCATCTCACTAACCCAATACACTCCTCCTCCCCACTCCTACTCCCCACACTCTCTCTCTATATCTCCTTCTTTCCCGATCTCCCTCTCTTCTCCTCTCTCCCTCTCCCCCCCCCCCCCCACACACACACACACACACACACACACACACACACACACACACACACACTGAGGTTAGTGTAGACTAACAAACGCTAGGGAAAAGAAAAGGGATCAAGCAGGATGGTAAGAAAACAGAACACAGGTGGAGGAGAGGAACAGGACGAGTCATACATGGAGATGACTGTTCGCGCATGGAGGGAAATCACTGAAGAATTGAAAGACATGAGAGGACTCATAAATAAACTGCAGAATGAACTAAAGGCAGCGCAAGAGGAGATAACAAACCTTAAGAAAGGATCTCCTCAGACTGAGGCCCAGGGGACCAACCCCCAGGTACCAGGAGATGCAGCAATGGCAGGGACCCCTACAATGGGTGCCACCTTTGCTGAAATGCTGAAGAGCCCAGGAGCAATGTCCACAGTCAAGGAAGTTGTAATGAAAGCAGTAACCTCACACGAGGCAGCAAGATGCACGAGCCAGTTACTGGAAAGGAAAAGAGCTGTAGTAGTGATAAGTGTTAAGGAACAAGAGGGTTCCACAAGGAAAGAATGGAGGTCTAAGGACAAAGCTGCAGTGGCAGGGATACTAAAGGAGATAGGTCTAGAAGGGGCTGAAACAGACATAGAAAAGTTTTCCGGATTGGCCAGTACAACAAAGACAAAGACCGAGTGATCAAGGTAGTGCTCAAAAACGAGGGCATCGAAGAGAACATACTAGCAAAAAAGAACAAACTGAAATATGTAACGAATTACAGACAGGTATTCCTTCAGAGGGACATGACCAGGACAGAGATAATACAGGCAGCAGATGCAAGGAAAAGGCGCAGGCCGAGGGAAGGGAGCCAGGGAACCTCAACCCCCAACCCAGCAATCCCAGTGGGGAGTGTGGAACCCCAACCCAGCACCTCAGGAACCCCAGAGGGGACTGCAACATCCCAACTCACCACCCTATAGGTGGGGAGTTCCACCCAATTCCACCCTCCCTCGCTACCTTGAGTACCCCCTTCCCTCCCACCCGCTGGTCTTCCTCCTGCCCCAAGCGGGCCCAGACACGAACTAAGTCCTCCATCCCCCACCCCAGTTTTAAGCCATCCTCCCCCTTCCCCTCCTCCCCCCCCCTCCCACCCCCACCTCCCTCAGAACCCCTGGTAACTACCCCACAGATGGATGAGCCTACCCAAGCAGCAATGCCCATGGAACAGCTTCCTGCACTAGTGGGGAGGGTGGGTGAAAATGGACATAGGAAAGCGAGCTTCAAGGTAATGTACTCAAACATCGATGGGATTACCAACAAAGCAAGTGAACTGGGAGAAAGGGTGCAAGAAGAAAACCCAGATGTAATAGGACTCACAGAAACAAAATTGTCAGGAGTCATAACAAATGCTGTGTTTCCAAAGGACTTTTATATAGTAAGGAAAGAGAGAGATGGGAGAGGAGGAGGAAGAGTGGCTTTGGTGATATGGAAGGATTGGAGCTTTGAAGAGATGGAAATTCCGGGCTGTGACGGATTCGGAGATTACATAACAGGAACTATGACAATGGGTGCACCTAAGATAATAGTGGCAGTCATTTACAACCCTCCATTAAATGACAGAAGACCTAGACAAGAGTTCGACAGAAACAACATGGATACCATTAACATAATAGAGAGAGCAGCTTCAGTTGCTTGCAGGAATGGATCCAGACTCTTAATCATGGGCGATTTCAACCATGGAAAGATAGACTGGGAGAACAGGAACCCACATGGAGGTGAAGGACACATGGAGATCTAAACTTTTCGAAGTGAGTACAAGGAACTTTCTGAGCCAGTATGTCAAGGGGCCCACAAGAATGAGAGGAAATGACGACCCAGCTAGACTCGACCTGATTTTCACCTTAAATGGCTCAGAAATAAGGGAAGTCAAATATGAAGCCCCCATAGGAATGAGTGACCACAGTGGATTGATATTTGACTATCTTGTAGAAGTAGGGATAACCAATCCAAGGATGGGATTGGAAGGAAAAAGACTAAATTACCGAAGAGGAAAATATGACGAGATGAGGAACTTCCTAATGGGAATACCATGGGGAAACAGAACAGAGAAAAGACTGTACAGGATATGATGGATTATGTCACTCAGAAGTGTCAGGAGGCTGCAGACAGGTTTATCCCAGTAAAAAAAGTGAAAAATGAAAACCAACAGAAGAATCCGTGGTTCAACCAGGAACGGCAGCAGTGACGCAATTGAGTAAAAGAATATGGCGAAACTACAAGAACAACAGAACACCACAGAGCAGGGAGAAATACCAGAGGGCCAGAAATGAGTACATCAGAGTGAGGAGAGCAGCAGAGAGGCAGAACGAAAATGACATCGCGAGTAAAGCTAAGACCCAACAAAAAACTGCTCCACAGCCACATCAGGAGGAAAACAGCAGTGAAGGAACAAGTGATGAAACTGAGAGAAAGGGAGAACAGATACACAGAGAACGATAAAGAGGTGTATGAAGAACTCAACAGGAGATTCTAGGAGGTCTTCACAATAGGAGAAGGAGAGGTCCCTGCACTAAATGAGGAGACAAACCGAACAACCTTGGAGGAAATTTACCTCACTAGTGATGACGTCAAAAGGAATCTGTTGGAGCTGAATGTGTCAAAGGCTGTTGAGATTGACAGAATCTCACCGTGGATTCTAAAAGAAGGTGCAGAAGCACTAAGTGTGCCACTCTCTATGGTGTATAACAGGTCACTGGGAACGGGAGACCTTCCGGAAAGTTGGAAGACAGCTAATGCAGTCCCAATTTACAAAAAGGGTGACAAGCAAGAGGCACTGAACTACAGGCCAGTTTCCCTAACTTGTATACAATGCAAGGGGATGGAGAAGATTGTGAGGAAAAGGCTCGTAGAGCATCTGGATGGAAACAGCTTTGTAACACACCACCAGCATGAGTTTAGAAATGGTAAATAGTGCCTCACAGGCCTAATAGAATTCTATGACCAAGCAACACAAATTAGGTAGGAAAGAGAAGGGTGGGCCGACTGCATTTTCTTGGACAGTCAGAAAGCCTTTGACACAGTACCTCACAAAAGGCTGTTACAAAAGTTGGAGCAGCAGGCAGGAGTAAAAGGTAAGGTGCTCCAGTGGATAAGAGAGTATCTAAGCAACAGGAAACAGCAAGTAACGGTGAGGGGGGAGGACTCAGAGTGGCGAGATGTCACCAGCGGAGTCCCACAGGGCTCTGTACTCGGATCCATCCTGTTTCTAGTACTTGTAAACGACCTTCCTGAGGGTATAGACTCATTCCTCTCAATGTTTGAAGACGATGCAAAAATTATGAGAAGAATCAAAACAGATGAAGATAGACAGAGACTACAGGACGACCTGGACAAACTAGAGGAATGGTCTAAAAAATGGCTGCTAATGTTCAACTCAGGAAAGTGTAAAGTAATGAAATTAGGCGAAGGGAGCAGAAGGCTGAACACAAGGTACCATCTGGGAGGTGAAATCCTACAAGAGTCAAATAGAGAGAAAGATCTGGGGGTCGATATCACGCCGAACCTGTCCTCAGAGGCCCACATCAAAAGGATATCATCAGCGGCATATGCTAGACTGGCCAATATAAGAACTGCCTTTAGAAACTTGTGTAAGGAATCGTTCAGGACCCTGTATACCACTTATGTAAGACCAATCCTGGATTATGCAGCTCCAGCCTAGAGTCCATACCTAGTTAAACACAAGACGAAGTTAGAGAAGATTCAGAGGTATGCCACCAGACTAGTCCCGGAACTGAGAGGAATGAGTTACGAGGAAAGGCTAAGGGAACTGAACCTCACAACCCTGGAAAACTGAAGAGTAAGGGGAGACATGATAACCACCTACAAAATTCTCTGGGGAATTGACAGGGTTGACAAAGACAAGCTCTTTAGTGCGGGTGGAACACGAACATGGGGACACAGGTGGAAACTTAGTACCCAGATGAGCCACAGAGACGTTAGAAATTTTTTTTTTTAGTGTCAGAGTAGTTAATAAATGGAATGCTCTAGAAAATTATGTGGTGGAGGCTGACTCCATACTGTTTCATATGTAGATATGATAGAGCCCAGTAGGCTCAGGAATCTGTTCACCAGTTGATTGACAGTTGAGAGGCAGGACCAAAGAGACAAAGCTGGACCCCCACAAGCACAATTAGGTGAGTATCTAACAGGAAGGAGCCAGAAAATAATGGTAAAGGTCGAGAAGTCGGACCGGCGAACAGTGATGAGTGGACTACCTCAATGGTCAGTGCTGGGACTAATTCTGTTTCTAAATTACGTAAATGACATGTTTACAGGATTAGAATCTTTCATGTCGATGTTCGCAGATGCCCCAAAATTACTGAGAAGAGTTATGACAGATGAGGATTATAGATTCCTCTAAGAGGACATGAACAGGTTGCAGGGATGGTCAGAGAAATGGTTACTGGACTTCAACACGAGCAAATGTAAAGTTATGGAATTGGGATTATGTAATAGGAAAACAAAGAGACAGTACAAAAGTGAAGGGGAAGTGCCTACCTATGACGATTCGAGAATGAGACCAGGGAGTGGATGTAACACCTAATCTAACTCCTGAGGCACATATATAAAGGATAACAACAGCAGCATACTCTGCACTGGCAAAAGTTATTCAGAAACCTAAGTGAGGAGGCTTTTAGGGTACTTTACACTGCCTACGTGAGACCAGTCTCGAAATATGCTCCACAATCATTGAGTCCCCACCTGAAGAAACACAAGGAAACTGGAAAAGTTTGAAACGAGGCTCATCCCAGAGCTACTAGGGATGGGCTATGAAGAGTGCCAAAAGGAACTGAACCTTACGACACTAGAAAAAAGAAGGGAGAGGGGGAGATACGATAGGAACGTATAAAATACTCGGGGGAATTGACAAAATGGAAATAGACGAAATGTTCACACGGAATAGTAACAGAACGAGGGGACATGGGTCGAAACTCAGATGAGTCACAGAGATGTTAGGAAGTATTATTTTAGCGTAAGAGTAAGGGAAAAATGGAATGCACTTAATTAAGGAACAGGTTGTGGAAGCAAACTCTATTCATAATTTAAAACTAGATATGATAGGGAAATGGGACAGAAGTCATTGCTCTAAACAACCGATGGCTTGAAAGGCGGGATCCAAAAGTCAATGCTTGATCCTGCAGGCACAAATAGGTGAGTAAAAACACAGACACACACACACACATACACACACATACACAAAGCTAAAGCTCCACATGCCACATCAGGAGGAAAACAGCAGTGAAGGAACACGTGATGAAATTTAAAAAAAAAGGGAGAACACATACACAGAGAATGACAAAAAGGTGTGTGAAGAACTCAACAAGAGATTCCAGGAGGTCTTCACAATAGAACAAGGAGAAGCCCCTGCACTAAATGAGGAGGAGGAGGCAAACCAAGCAACCTTGGAGGAATTTGACCTCACCAGTGATGAGGTCAAAAGGTGTCTGCTGGAGCTGGGTGTGACAAAGGCTGTTGGGCCTGACAAAATCTCACCATGGATACTAAAGGAAGGTGCAGAAGCACTAAGTGTGACACTCTCAATGGTGTATAACAGGTCACTGGAAACAAGAGACCTACCAGAAAGTTGGAAGACAGCTGACGTAGTCCCAATAAACAAGAATGGTGATAGGCAAGAGGCACTGAACTACAGGCCAGTTTCCCTAACTTGTATACAATGCAAGGTGATGGAGAAGATTGTGAGGAAAAGGCTCGTAGAGCATCTGGAGGGAAATAACTTTGTAACGCACCACCAACATGGGTTCAGAGATGGTAAATCGTGCCTCACAGGTTTAATAGAATTTTATGACCAGGCAACGAAAATTAGGCAGGAAAGAGAAGGGTGGGCCGACTGCATTTTCCTGGATTGCCAAAAATACTTTGACACAGTACCCCATAAAAGGCTGTTAAAAAAGTTGGAGCAACAGGCAGGAGTAAAAGGGAAGGTGCTCCAGTGGATAAGGTTTCCTTAAGCAACAGGAAACAGCGAGTAACGGTGAGGGGGGAGTCATCAGAGTGGCGAGATGTCACCAGCGGAGTCCCACAGGGCTCAGTACTTGGACCCATCCTGCTTCTAATATATGTAAACGATCTTCCGGAGTGTATAGACTCATTCCTCTCAATGTTTGAGAGGAACCTGGAAAAACTGGAGGAATTGTCTAGAAAATGGCTGTTAAAATTCAACTCAGGAAAGTGTAAGGAAATGAAATTAGGCGAAGGGAGCAGGAGGCTGAACACAAGGTATCATCTGGGAGGTGAAATCCTGCAAGAGTCAAATACAGAGAAAAATCTAAGGGTCGATATCACACCGAACCTGTCCCCAGAGACACACATCAAAAGAATATCATCAGCGGCATATGCAAGACTGGCCAACATAAGAACTGCCTTAAGAAACTTGTGTAAGGAATCATTCAGAACCCACTTATATCAGACTAATCCTGGAATATGCAGCTCCAGCCTGGAATCCATACCTAGTTAAACACAAGACAAAGTTAGAGAAGATTCAGCGGTATGCCACCAGGCTCGTCCCAGAACTGAGAGGAATGAGCAGCGAGGAAAGGCTAAAGGAGCTGAACCTCGCGTCCCTGGAAAACAGAAGAGTAAGGGGAGACATGATAACCACCTACAAAATTCTCTGGGGAATTGACAGGGTGGACAAAGACAAACTCTTCAGCACGGGTGGGACACGAACAAGGAGACACAGGTGGAAACGTAGTACCCAGATGAGCCACAGAGACGTTAGAAAGAATTTTTTCAGTGTCAGAGTAGTTAATAAATATACGGGCTCACCATAGCCCGTGCTACTTAGAACTTCTTGTTCCAGGTAGCGAATCTTTAACAACAACAACAATTAATAAATGGAATGCACTAGGAAGTGATGTGGTGGAGGCTGACTCCATACACAGTTTCAAGTGTAGATATGATAGAGCCCAATAGGCTCAGGAACCTGTACACCTGTTGATTGACAGTTGAGAGGCGGGACCAAAGAGACAAAGCTCAACCCCACAAGCACAATTAGGTGAGTACAATTAGGTGAGTATACACAAACACACACACACACACACACACACACACACACACACACACACACACACACACACACACACACACACACACACACACACACACACACACACACACACACCTAGAGTTTAACCCAACCAAATGTAATGTAATGAAGATAGGTGTATGGAGCAGGAGGCCAGATACAAGGTATCATCTGGGAGAGGAAATTCCTCAAGAGTCAGAGAAAGAAAAAGACTTGGGGGTTGATATCACGCCAGACCTGTCTCTTGCAGCACATATCAAGCAGATAACATCAGCGGCATATGCCAGGCTGGCCAACATACGAACGGCATTCAGAAACTTGTGTAAAGAATCATTCAGAACTTTGTATACCACATATGTCAGACCAATCCTGGAATATGCAGCCCCAGCATGGAGTCCATATCTAGTCAAGAATAAGACTAATCTGGAAAAGGTTCAAAGGTTTGCCACCAGACTAGTACCCGAGCTGAGAGGTATGAGCTACGAGGAGAGACTGCGGGAATTAAACCTCACTTCGCTGGAAGACAGAAGAGTTAGAGGGGACATGATCACCACATTCAAGATTCTGAAGGGAATTGATAGGGTATTTAAAGACAGTCTATTTAACACAAGGGGAACACGCACAAGGGGACACAGGTGGAAACTGAGTGCCGAAATGAGCCACAGAGATATTAGAAAGAATTTTTTTAGTGTCAGAGTGGTTGACAAATGGAATACATTAGGAAGTGATGTGGTGGAGGCTGACTCCATACACAGTTTTCAAGTGTAGATATGATAGAGCCCAATAGGCTCAGGAATCTGTACACCTGTTGATTGACGGTTGAAAGGCGGGACCAAAGAGCCAGAGCTCAACCCCCGCAAACACAACTAGGTGAGTAACTAGGTGAGTACCTGATTGAAGAAGGGTTATTCAACTCGAGGAGGGATTCTGAAACCAAAAGGTTAGCATACCGAAAGGGAAACTATGAGGAGATAAGAAAATTCATAACAGATATAGCATGGTGTTACGGCCCTCTCGGGACGCAACGGGGTTCTTACTCTGATGTTGTTAGAGGAAGTTGTATCCGACCCCAAGCCAGTAGTGGCTTTCAAGGGATGTGATCCGTGACGCAAGTAACTTAAAGGGGAAGGGAAATAAAGGCAAAAACTTAATATAATATAATGATTTCCAACACCAATAAATAATATATAAAAGTAACACAGGGGGAGGGGTATTAACACTTATTTACAGGGGAAAATACACTGTAGTCTTCTGCTGAAGACTCTGGACACAGGCTCTCGGTGCTAAATCCTCGATGCTTCTTCGTGGCCTCACAACGAATCCTCTGAGAATGCTGAGCCTACCCTGGCCACAGGTCAGCCAAAACACAGGTCCACTGGGGACACCGCCGTGGAGGCCGTCAACCACACGTCCAGCAAGTCTGCTGGCAGGTTCCGGATCAGCAAGGCTGGTCAGGCCACTCCACGGGCGATATTGGGGTAACGCCCTAGACAGGAGCCTCGTGTGATATCACAAATCACTCTCCTGTCCTCAGTACCCCAGTGGATAATCTTCTCCAGCAGTCGGTCCCGGGTATGACGATCCTTCTACTGCCACTCCACTGGCAGGGTAACACCACTGTGTTCTTCCGGGAAGCGACTTCACAGCTGCTACAGCAAAGCACAAGGTCTGGGGACGGCTGCCTCGGGTAGACTGACTCAACTTCCATGACAGCAGTCCCAGGTCGACTCTGTAAGCAGACACGTCATCAATAACAGGGACACTAAAACACCTCACTTACAGGCTCAGACACAAACGCCCACCTATCCACTCCATAGATGGCGCTGGTGTCTGAGCACCACCTCACCAGAGGTCAGCAGCGGCGGTGTTGTGAGCTGCACAGGACTGGAAACTGGCCCTTGTGGCCAGTATTCGCCGTCCTCACCAGGTGTCGTCGTCCGTTTGGCGGGGGTTTCGGGAGCTGACCCACAGATGGCGCGGTCGTCACTGCTCCGTGCTCGGACGTCGGATCCGGGTTCGTAACACATGGGAAACAGAGCTCAGGGAAAAGACGGCCCAAAATATGATGGACTACATCACGCAGAAGTGCAAGGACGCAGCAAACAAGTTTGTCCTAGCCCAAAAGGAAAACAGTGAAATGAAGATGAGAAAATCATGGTTTAATCAGAGATGTAGGCTAGCTAAGCAGCAAAGTAAAAGGGCATGGAGAAACTACAGGAATTACAGGACACTGGAGAGCAGAGAAAGGTACCAGCGTGCCAGGAATGAATATGTCAGGATGAGAAGAGAGGCAGAAAGACAATACTAAAATGACATCGCAAGCAAGGCAAAGACTCAGCCTAAATTGCTGCATAGCCACATCAGGAGAAAAACAACAGTAAAGGAACAGGTAATGAAATTAAGGATAGGGGCAGAAGGATTCACTACAAACGACAAGGAAGTGTGTGAGGAACTGAATAAGAAATTCCAGGAGGTCTTCACCTTAGAGTAAGGAGAAATCCAAGATATAAGAGAGGGAATAGCTAACCAGGAACCACTGGAAGAGTTTGAGATTACCAGCGGGAAAGTAAGGAAATGTTTACTAGAGTTAGATGTGACAAAGGCTATAGGCCCAGATGGAATCTTCCCTTGGATACTAAAGGAAGGAGCAGAAGAACTGTGCCTGCCACTCTCCATAGGGTATAACAAATCACTGGCAACAGGAGAACTGCCAGAAATTTGGAAAGCAGCTAACGTAGTCTCGATATACAAGAAAGGGGATAGACAGGAGGCACTTGAACTTACAGGACCAGTGTCCCTAACCTGCATACCATGCAAGCTGATGGAGAACATTGTGCTAAGAAAGCTAGTGGAAGCACCTGGAGCGAAAGAACTTTGTAACACAGCAACAACATGGG
The DNA here is from genome assembly GCF_040958095.1 of Procambarus clarkii. Taxonomy (NCBI): domain Eukaryota; kingdom Metazoa; phylum Arthropoda; class Malacostraca; order Decapoda; family Cambaridae; genus Procambarus; species Procambarus clarkii. Next base: position 2,103,077 of record NW_027189133.1, read on the forward strand.
TTCAGGGATGGCAGGTCCTGCCTCACAGGGTTACTTGAATTCTACGACCAGGCAACAAAAATAAGGCAAGAAAGAGAAGGGTGGGCAGACTGCATATTTTTGGATTGTCAGAAAGCCTTTGATACAGTGCCACACAAGAGGCTAGTGAAAAAGCTGGGGATGCAGGCTGGAGTGAAAGGGAAGGTACTCCATTGGATAAAGGAGTACCTAAGCAACAGGAGACAACGAGTTAGTGTGAGGGGTGAGGTCTCAGATTGGCGAGAGTTTACGAGTGGAGTCCCGCATCCCGCAGGGGTCAGTCCTTGGGCCTATACTGTATCTGATATAAGTAAATGATCTCCCAGAGGGTATAGAATCGTTTCTCTCAATGTTTACCGATGATGCAAAAATTATGAGGAGTATTGAAACTGAGGACGATAGTAGGAGGCTACAAGATGACCTAGACAAACTGAGTGAATGGTCCAACAAATGGCTGTTGAAGTTCAACCCGAGTAAATGCAAAGTAATGAAACTAGGCAGTGGAAACCGGAGGCCAGACACAGGATACAGAATAGGAGATGAAGTACTTAATGAAACGGACAGAGAGAAAGATCTAGGAGTTGATATCACACCAAACCTGTCTCCTGAAGCCCACATAAAAAGAATAACGTCTGCGGCATATGCGAGGCTGGCTAAAATCAGAACAGCGTTCAGGAACCTGTGTAAGGAATCATTCAGAATCTTGTACACCACATATGTAAGACCAATCCTGGAGTATGCGGCCCCAGCATGGAGCCCGTACCTTGTCAAGCACAAGACGAAGCTGGAAAAAGTCCAAAGGTATGCCACTAGACAAGTCCCAGAACTAAGAGGCATGAGTTACGAGCAAAGGCTGCGGGAAATGCACCTTACGACACTGGAAGACAGAAGAGTAGGGGGAGACATGATCACAACCTACAAAATCCTCAGAGGAATCGAATGGGTAAACAAGGATAAACTATTCAACGCTGGTGGGACGCGAACAAGGGGACACAGGTGGAAACTGAGTACCCACATGAGCCACAGAGACGTTAGAAGGAACTTTTTCAGTGTCAGAGTAGTTAACGGATGGAATGCATTAGGCAGTGATGTGGTGGAGGCTGACTCCATACACAGTTTCAAATGTAGATATGATAGAGCCCAGTAGGCTCAGGAATCTGTACACCAGTTGATTGACAGTTGAGAGGCGGGACCAAAGAGCCAAAGCTCAACCCCCGCAAGCACAAATAGGTGAGTACAAATAGGTGAGTACACACACACATAAAAACTCACAAACACACCAAACACAACACTACAAAATAATCATACACACACACACACCCACACACACAAACACAAACACACACTAATGATCATAAATGCATATAGTCCACCGCCAAGCAGCACATGGTCAAAGGAGGAGCTAGATAGTAAACGAGAAGGTCTTATAACAATAATGAGAGAGATCATAACGAGAGCGGATAACGATAGTTCACGACTGTTGATAGTTGGCGACTTCAACTTGAAATCCATAGACTGGGAAGCATATGAAGCTAAAACAGAAGATTTTTGGACGTGTAAATTTGTAGACCTCATCCTGGAAACATTCTTGTATCATCATGTTAAACAAGCTACGAGGATGAGGGAAGGGGACGTTCCCTCCATGCTTGATTTGATATTTACCAGGAAGGAGAAAGAAATATTTGACATTCAGTACCTTCATCCCTTGGGAAAAAGTGATCATGTCTTTTTGGGAATAAAATATGCAATGCGATATAATTGTGAGGGATCTAGATCCCTCAGCTAGTTTTCCTAGTTTCTAGAGCAGGCTAGACACTCTAGAAATTGAAGCTTTCAAAAATAACATATGCTTGTTGGGTGTTGAATGAAAGCTTATGTCAAGAACTATTACTTGAGAGTAGTTAGAAGTCTGTGATTGCTCTGTAGCGAGAATTACAGAGATTTTCCTGTTTCTGTGAAATAGGATGTGAGTTGAGAGTGAGTGTGAGAGGATACTTGACTAAAACCGTTAGAGGTGGGGGGAAGAGTGGGGGAGCGCTGCCTCACCCCCCCCCCCACATGGGAGACATCACGCCACTCCTTAGGCCTCCTCCTCCTTGTGACGTCACAAGACGCCGAGGGTGACGGAGAGAGGTGATTGGTTTGGGGCACGTGTGGTCCAAGCCTAGTTTTGGCGCGAAGAATTCTGATTGGGGGCGGCACGAGGGGCTGTGCCGGCTCCAAGCTGATTGGTCTAGGGATTGTAGGGAGTAGGTATGGGTATCTGTTGTACCCTGAGCCCGCGAAATCTTCAGTTTGAATTGGGCGGCCAGGGAAGGAAGAGGTGTTTGGGTGGGGCGGCACGCTTGCCGCCTCCACCCCCTGTTAATCGCTTCTGTCGTCCAAATTACTCGATTGGTGGCACTCCTGCCATCAGGGGTTGTGTCAAGGCCTAATTAAGTGAATTGGGGCCAGGGATTTACGGTAGAAACAGTAAAAAGCTAAGAGACAGTTGACTGTGTGAACGCATGAGGCAGGCTGGCAGAAGCCTCGTGGAGTATCAGATTGATCCATCATCCCTCGGGTCTGAGCATCCTGTCTAGTGGCAATGGATAATTGATGTTGGCCAGTGTATGCGTATGTGTGATTGCAGGCCCATGTTGGACTCTGCATTCCGCCAGGCTGCGTCAGTATGGGGACGCCGCCTGGGGACGCCACCAACCATTGTCACCCCAGTGTAGAACAAAGGCATGGTTCTAGAGTGATGGGGTGGAGATTCCCCAGCCGCATGGGTACTCCTGTGGGCGGCAGCCTGCCAGCCCGCGGCCACCCGTGGCCTACCCGCGCCTGCCCGCGCGCCGGCCACCCCAGGCCACCCACCCGCCTGCCCGCGAGGCGGCCACCCCAGGCCACCCAACCCCCCCTCTCTCAGCTCGGGAGGGGCGCTGTGGCCACCTGCCTTGGCCACATGCCTTGGCCACTTTCCCGGGACAGCCTAGGGCCACATCTTGTCGACGCATGAGGAGCAAGCCAGCTAAGTGTGTCAGCTAAAAGCTAAGTGTGGTAGTCAGTTTTGGTAATGAGGAAAAATAAGGCAGTAGAAAGGAGTAGAAATGAGTACTATTACAGTGTGATGAGTACCGGTGGATGTTCCCGGTAAGAGTTATCTCAGAGCCTCGCCAGGCCATGAAAAAACAGCTGGGGGGCAGCTGTCAGTGGAATCCAGATGTCGGGTAGGGGCGGTACCTGGAGATAGAGATTATACACGGGACCACGCTGTATGGTAGTATGTTAGTAGACTGACTAGAGTATGTAACCAGTCAGTGTAGAGATTTACCATATAGTGATCCAGCCTGTCGATTCTATATAATCGTTCAGGCTGGATTAATGCCATAGAGTACGGTAAAATTATAATCATTAGAGGTAGTCAGGAGTGTCAGTGAGGACCCCTGAAGTCTGTGTAATTAGTACATATTACTTGGTGACTATAATTTTCAGAGAGTATGTGAAGGCCATTTCTATGTGTTCATTTGCATGCTAGTGTACTGTGTTGTGTGGTAAGTCAGTAGAGGTGATTGCTGACTGATTGCCTAATGATGTCATTAGCATGTGGGGTATGCTGACGGGATCATTATGTTGCAGGTTTGTGCAGTGTTGTTATCAGTATACAATATTATTGCCCCAGGAACTGTGTTGAGGGTAAGGGACCTCTAGGATTATTCAGGGGAATTTTCAGTACTTAATGAGAGCAGGCAATTGATGGGTTAATTGCCTGGCTGAAGTATGTGTGTGTTCACAGTATTCCTTTGCAATCGGGTGCAAGAAGATAAGGAGGGGCAGTAATATTAGTATACTTGTGTGTGTTTTGCACAACCGTGTGTTTTATTGTGTGGGCACAGTAATTAGCGAGTTGCAGTAGCTGCAACTATATGTGGGTAGTGCGGACATCATGTTGCATGCCATTATAGTGTGACCTATGTAACGCTGGGGTTACTTTGTTCTTTAAGTTATGTTGAGGACTTAAGGATTCAGTGAGTTAATTAAGGGGTAATTAACTGGATAAGGGGTGCACACTTAGTATTGGGGAGTGAGTGGGGGCTGTTAAGGGAACAGTGTTGAGCTATAATGAGATACGTCTCGGGAGCAATTAATTGTCCATGTGACAGTTAATTGACCACTCTAGCTAATTATGTAATTAGCCTTCTCATCATGAATTCACGTAGTGGGAGAGGTTCTGTCAGAGTCTGTCAGTATTTGTGTTAACGTAATATGCTCGAGACTAATTACCTTTCAGGGGTAAAGCAATTAGTGGCTCATGTTAATTGGTGGAGTAATTAGCATTGGAGAGCTCCGGTGACTCGGTAAAGCGAGGTCATGGAGCTAGCATAAATCGTTGTATTAATCATATCCTGTCTGAGGACAGTGGATTATTGGCACATCTTGTTAATTAGGGTAATTAACTCCTTTCCCGTGAATTCACAGTGTTTGATGAGACCTGCTTAGGCAGTGCGGAGTGAGACGTATTTATGGATGATTAATTATCGGTCCTGGTGACAGGTAATTAATGGCTCAGCAGTAATTAGTGCCCTAATTAGGGTAATTAACACTCACTAGTAATTTTTTGACACAGACTGTGGAGAAGCTACCAAGTTAGGGTAGGCTTAGTTAACGTAACTCAATGGGGATGTAATTAGTGGTCCGTTTGACCTTAATGGAGAATTACTCACTGAATACTTGCAAGGAGTCAAGTGTGTTGTAATATGTTGAGTTATTGTTAACAAGAGAGAGACAAGTGTTAAAGATTAACGTAGAGTATCATCATGTTGTTGTCTAGTGGGAGACAATTGTTTGTGATTACCGTGGTACTTTGTTGCTGACTGCTGCGATCAGTCAATTAACGTAATTAATCACTTCAGGCAATTTCTTTTGGTTGTCGTCTGGTGACGAGAGTAGAGTCATACTAGGGATCTGTGGAGCTGTGTCCCAGAATTCCCGCCTTGCCTGTCGGTGTATCGGGTTACAACAGGGCAACTTCTTAGTGGGAGTTGCAAAGAGTGTTCACACGGGGTTGTGATAGGGGGGAGTCACTGTTAGACTTCCGCCTAGTTACGTGGGTCTCTCCTGGGGGGCGGGAGGACCCCTAAGCTTGTGATTATAGTAGCTGTCAGGGAAACCAGGACACTATTGATTGCCTGCTTGTGTCTTTGTTTCAGTGGATCCTTCATTTGTTCAGTTAGTTCATGTGTCAGCCCGAAGTGTCAGCAAGATGGAGCCTGCTGTCACTTCTCGAGGGGCTGTTGAATAGCTGTGTTGCAAATGCCACTTGATGTACAATAACGTAACCATTCGCTGTGGTGTAACTTAGTCTGTGATATTTTTCTTTGATTTGCAATATTGCGTCATCAGTGGGCACACCTGTGTTCAGGTTAGTTCAGTATGCAGCCGCACAGCAAGGGTTGCTATTTAGCTGTTTGTTATCGTGCCACTGGATGGACATTAACGTAACGTAAACTCGGTAATGTAGTAGTTAGTCTCTTGTTATTAATAAATTGTTATGTTATAGAAAACGGTCTTTGATGTCAACCCTTCAACCATATTATTCCACCATATTTCTGCATATTATTAAATGTTGATGTGATCTTGATAAGGCGGCTGTTCTTGGGAATTCGAATTCCAATTCATAGCGCCACTTCAAATATAAATATTTGATTGTGAGAACCCGTCGGTTACCCTTTATTAGTTTTAACGTCCTGTTTAACTAGGAGGAACCAGCGGCCTATTGTGGACAGGTTTTCACCCTTGGTGGTGGAGGCCTGGCGGTTTGCTCCCGCTTTTCCTTTTTCTACTGGACTCATGCTTAACTGCCGTGAGCAGACCTTTAAACTTGTAGTCCACCTCTTAAGGGAGGTAGGCGTAGAGAAAAATCTCACAATAATCTGGAAGAAAATATGAAGGTTGATGCAATTTAAAAACCTGACATTAGGAGAGGACATTATGGCAGCCTTAGAAAAATTTTTAGTGAGTATAATTGGACAGACTTGTTGCTAGGCAAGGAAGTGAATGAGATATATGTCAAGTTTTGTGAAATATAGGATAAAGGCACAAAAAAAATTATACCAAAACAGAGATGCAGAATTAGGAAACAGGATTGGTTCATCAGAAATTGCGAGAGGGCTAGAGACCAAAAGGAACAAAAATGGAATCAATACAGGAAGAGGCCAAACCCCCAAACATACCAACGATACAAAGATGCGAGAAACAACTACACAGCAGTGAGGAGAGAGGCAGAAAGAAATTTTGAAAAAGGGATTGCAGACAAATGTAAAACAGAACCAGGTCTATTCTATAAATTCATGAACAACAAATTGCAGGTAAAGGATAATATTCAGAGATTGAAAGTGGGAAATAGATTCATGGAAAATGAAAAGGAAATGCGTGAAACATTAAACGAAAAGTTCCAAAGAGTGTTTGTACAAAATGAAATCTTCAGGGAACCAGATACAATAAGGATTCCAGAGCACAACATAGAGCACATAGAGGTGTCTAAAGATGAAGTGGAAAAAAATGCTCAAGGAGCTAAATAAGAACAAAGCAGTTGGTCCAGATGGAGTTTCACCATGGGTTCTGAGAGAATGTGCACCTGAGCTCAGCATTCCACTTCAACTGATTTTTCAGGCATCCCTGTTTACAGGAGTTGTAGCTGATGTGTGGAAAAAGGCTAACATAGTTCCAATCTACAAAAGTGGAAGCAGGGAAGACCTCCTTAATTTTAGACCGGTATCATTGACAAGTGTAATAGTCAAAATATTGGAAAAAATAAATAAAACTAAATGGGTAGAACACTTGGAGAGAAATGATATAATATCAGACAGACAGTATGGTTTTTCAATCTGGAAGATCCTGTGTATCGAATTTACTCAGTTTCTATGATCGAGCAACAGAGATATTACAGGAAAGAGGTGGTTGGGTTGACTGCATCTATCTGGACCTGAAAAAGGCTTTCGACAGAGTTCCACATAAGAGGTTGTTCTGGAAACTGGAAAATATTGGAGGGGTGACAGGTAAGCTTCTAACATGTATGAAAAATTTTCAGACTGATAGAAAAATGAGGGCAGTGAATCAGAGGCAATGTATCGGACTGGAGAAATGTCACAAGTGGAGTACCACCGGGTTCAGTTCTTGCACCAGTGATGTTTATTGTCTACATAAATGATCTACAAGTTGGTATACAGAATTATATGAACATGTTTGCTGATGATGCTAAGATAATAGGAAGGATAAGAAACTTAGATGATTGTCATGCCCTTCAAGATGACCTGGACAAAATAAGTATATGGAGCACCTCTGGGCAAATGGAATTTAATGTTAATAAATGCCATGTTATGGAATGTGGAATAGGAGAACATAGACCCCACACAACCTATATATTATGTGAGAAATCTTTAAGGAATTCTGATAAAGAAAGAGATCTTGGGGTGGTTCTAGAGAGAAAACTATCACCTAAGGATCACATAAAGAATAGTGTGCGAGGAGCCTATGCCACGCTTTCTAACTTCAGAATTGCTTTTAAATACATGGATGGTGATATACTAAAGAAATTGTTCACGACTTTTGTTAGGCCGAAGCTAGAATATGCAGCGGTTGTGTGGTGCCCATATCTTAAGAAGCACATCAACAAACTGGAAAAGGTGCAAAGACATGCTACTAAGTGGCTCCCAGAACTGAAGGGCAAGAGCTACGAGGAGAGGTTAGAGGCATTAAATATGCCAAAACTAGAAGACAGAAGAAAAAGAGGTGATATGATCACTACATACAAAATAGTAACATGAATTGAAAAAATCGATAAGGAAGATTTCCTGAGACCTGGAACTTTAAGAACAAGAGGTCATAGATTTAAACTAGCTAAACACAGATGCCGAAGAAATATAAGAAAATTCACTTTCGCAAACAGAGTGGTAGACGGTTGGAACAATTTAGGTGAGAAGGTGGTGGAGGCCAAGACCGTCAGTAGTTTCAAGGCGTTATATGACAAAGAGTGCTGGGAAGACGGGACACAACGAGCGTAGCTCTCATCCTGTAACTACACTTAGGTAATCACTTAGGTAATTACCAGACATCGGCAGACTCTGCACACACACTAGTGTGAGGTCAGTGTGTAGTGATATTTAAAAGAGTAACACAAGGCATAGGCAACAGCAATTTAGTGGCAGTGTCGGATTGTGCTAAGTGGACAATTACAATCCCCCTCAACATACACCACCCACCACACAAACACACACACTTACTTTCTCTCTCTTCCTCACTCAACCACACTCTCCTCTCTCTCTTCCTCCCTCCCTCACTCCCTTCATCCCTCTTCCTCACATCATTCCTCTCCCCCCCCCTCCATCCTTCCCTCCCTCCCACCATCGGCTAACCCCCCTCTGTACCACCCCCTCACACCACACACACACACACACACACACACACACACACACACACACACACACACACACACACACACACACACACACACACACACACACACACACACACACACACACACAGGAAAAACAGAGAAGCAAAGGAAGAATCCGTGGTTTAATAGGGAATGTATGAAAGCAAAGGAGCTGAACAAAAGGGCATGGAGGAACTTCCGTAATAACAGAATACCAGAAAGTAGAGAGAGATACCAGAGAACCAGGAACGAGTATGTTAGTGTGAGAAGAGCAGCTGAGAAAAGGTATGAAAATGATATAGCTAATAAAGCCAAGACCGAACCAAAGCTACTACACAGTCACATCAGGAGGAAGACAACAGTGAAGGAACAGGTGATGAAACTTAAGGTGGGCGAGGACAGGTACACAGAGAATGACAATGAGGTGTGTGAAGAACTCAACAAAAGGTTCCAGGAGGTCTTTACAATAGAACAGGGAGAAGTCACGGCGCTAGAAGAGGTGGCAGCAAACCAGGTGACCTTGGATAGGTTCGAAATTACAAGAGATGAGGTGAAGAAGCACCTATTGGAGCTGGATGTGAGAAAAGCTGTTGGGCTGGACGGAATCTCACCATGGGTATTGAAAGAGTGTGCAGGAGCACTTTGCTTGCCACTCTCCATAGTGTATAGTAGGTCACTGGAAACGGGGGACTTACCAGAAATATGGAAGACTGCTAATGTAGTACCAATATACAAAAAGGGTGACAGACAAGAGGCACTGAACTACAGGCCAGTGTCCTTAACTTGTATACCATGCAAGGTGATGGAGAAGATTGTGAGAAAAAACCTAGTAACACATCTGGAGAGAAGAGACTTCGTGACAACACATCAACATGGGTTCAGGGAGGGTAAATCTTTCCTTACAGGCTTGATAGAATTCTACGATCAGGTGACAAAGATTAAGCAAGAAAGAGAAGGATGGGCGGACTGCATTTTTTTGGACTGTCGGAGAGCCTTTGACACAGTATCCCATAAAAGGTTGATGCATAAGCTGGAGAAACAGGCAGGAGTAACTGGTAGGGCGCTCCAGTGGATAAGGGAGTACCTAAGCAATAGGAAGCAGAGAGTTACAGTGAGGGGGTGAGACCTCAGAATGGCGTGAAGTCACCAGTGGAGTCCCACAGGGCTCTGTACTTGGACCTATCCTGTTTCTGATATACGTACATGATCTCCCAGAGGGTATAGACTCATTTCTCTCAATGTTTGCTGACGACGCCAAAATTATGAGAAGGATTAAGACAGAGGAGGACAGCTTGAGGCTTCAAGAAGACCTGGACAAGCTGCAGGAATGGTCGAACAAATGGATGTTAGAGTTTAACCCAAACAAATGTAATGTAATGAAGATAGGGGTAGGAAGCAGGGAGATGAAATAGGGGTAGGGAGATGAAATACTTCAAGAGTCAGAGAGAGAGAAAGACCTGGGGGTTGATATCACGCCAGACCTGTCCCCTGAAGCTCATATCAGGAGGATAACATCAGCAACATATGCCAGGTTGGCTAACATAAGAACGGCCTTTAGAAACTTGTGTAAGGAATCTTTCAAAACATTATATACCACATATGTCAGACCAATCCTGGAGTTTGTGGCTCCAGCATGGAGTCCATATCTAGTCAAGCATAAGACTAAACTGGAAAAGGTTCAAAGGTTTGCCACCAGACTAGTACCCGAGCTGAGAGGTATGAGCTACGAGGAGAGACTACGGGAATTAAACCTCACTTCGTTGGAAGACAGAAGAGTTGGGGGGACATGATTACCACATTCAAGGTACTCAAGGGAATCGACAGGGTAGATAAGGACAGGTTATTTAACACAAGGGGCACACGCACTAGGTGACATAGGTGGAAACTGAGTGCCCAAATGAGCCACAGAGATATTAGAAAGAACATTTTAGTGTCAGAGTGGTTGACAAATGGAATGCATTAGGAAGTGATGTGGTGGAGGCTGACTCCATACACAGTTTCAAGTGTAGATATGATAGAGCCCAGTAGGCTCAGGAACCTGTACACCAGTTGATTGATCTGTTGAGAGGCGGGACCAAAGAGCCGAAGCTCAACCCCAGCAAACACAAATAGGTGAGTAAAAGTAGGTGAGTTGAGACACGACATGCACGCTAACACACACACAAACGTTCAGTCAGGGTAGAAAGGATTAACACTTTTTTGGAAAGGTGATAAGGCCTCAAACACTAATACTCAACCCCCCCTCTCTTACCCCCATCTCACTAACTCAAAACACTCCCCCCCCCCTCCCACTCCCCCCTACAACTGACCTGATGTAACCCTCTCCAACCTCCCACTTTCCCACGCATCCCCTTCCCCTAAAAACACACACACGCACGCACTCCCCCACCTCTCTCTCTCTCTCTCTCTCTTGATCCCCTACCTCTCTTTCTCTCTCTCTCTCTCTCTCTCTCTCTCTCTCTCTCTCTCTCTCTCTCTCTCTCTCTCTCTCTCTCTCTCTCTCTCTCTCTCTCTCTCTCTCTCTCTCTCTCTCTCTCTCTCTCTCTCTCTCTCTCTCTCTCTCTCTCTCTCTCTCTCTCTCTCTCTCTCTCTCTCTCTCTCTCTCTCTCTCTCTCTCTCTCTCTCTCTCTCTCTCTCTCTCTCTCTCTCTCTCTCTCTCTCTCTCTCTCTCTCTCTCTCTCTCTCTCTCTCTCTCTCTCTCTCTCTCTCTCTCTCTCTCTCTCTCTCTCTCTCTCTCTCTCTCTCTCTCTCTCTCTCTCTCTCTCTCTCTCTCTCTCTCTCTCTCTCTCTCTCTCTCTCTCTCTCTCTCTCTCTCTCTCTCTCTCTCTCTCTCTCTCTCTCTCTCTCTCTCTCTCTCTCTCTCTCTCTCTCTCTCTCTCTCTCTCTCTCTCTCTCTCTCTCTCTCTCTCTCTCTCTCTCTCTCTCTCTCTCTCTCTCTCTCTCTCTCTCTCTCTCTCTCTCTCTCTCTCTCTCTCTCTCTCTCTCTCTCTCTCTCTCTCTCTCTCTCTCTCTCTCTCTCTCTCTCTCTCTCTCTCTCTCTCTCTCTCTCTCTCTCTCTCTCTCTCTCTCTCTCTCTCTCTCTCTCTCTCTCTCTCTCTCTCTCTCTCCTCTCTCTCTCTCTCTCTCTCTCTCTCTCTCTCTCTCTCTCTCTCTCTCTCTCTCTCTCTCTCTCTCTCTCTCTCTCTCTCTCTCTCTCTCTCTCTCTCTCTCTCTCTCTCTCTCTCTCTCTCTCTCTCTCTCTCTCTCTCTCTCTCTCTCTCTCTCTCTCTCTCTCTCTCTCTCTCTCTCTCTCTCTCTCTCTCTCTCTCTCTCTCTCTCTCTCTCTCTCTCTCTCTCTCTCTCTCTCTCTCTCTCTCTCTCTCTCTCTCTCTCTCTCTCTCTCTCTCTCTCTCTCTCTCTCTCTCTCTCTCTCTCTCTCTCTCTCTCTCTCTCTCTCTCTCTCTCTCTCTCTCTCTCTCTCTCTCTCTCTCTCTCTCTCTCTCTCTCTCTCTCTCTCTCTCTCTCTCTCTCTCTCTCTCTCTCTCTCTCTCTCTCTCTCTCTCTCTCTCTCTCTCTCTCTCTCTCTCTCTCTCTCTCTCTCTCTCTCTCTCTCTCTCTCTCTCTCTCTCTCTCTCTCTCTCTCTCTCTCTCTCTCTCTCTCTCTCTCTCTCTCTCTCTCTCTCTCTCTCTCTCTCTCTCTCTCTCTCTCTCTCTCTCTCTCTCTCTCTCTCTCTCTCTCTCTCTCTCTCTCTCTCTCTCTCTCTCTCTCTCTCTCTCTCTCTCTCTCTCTCTCTCTCTCTCTCTCTCTCTCTCTCTCTCTCTCTCTCTCTCTCTCTCTCTCTCTCTCTCTCTCTCTCTCTCTCTCTCTCTCTCTCTCTCTCTCTCTCTCTCTCTCTCTCTCTCTCTCTCCTCTCTCCCTCCCTCTCTCCCTCCCTCCCTCTCTCCCTCCCTCCCTCCTCCCTCCCTCCCTCCCTCCCTCTTTCTTACTCCCCCACCTTTCTTGCTCTCTCTCCCACTCTCCATCTCTTTCTTGATCCCCCACCTCTCTCTCTCTATCTCTTGTGATCCCCCACCTCTCCCCTCCCCTCCCCTCTGTACTATCTTCCTCACTACGTCTCTTCCTATCTCCTTATCTGTTTTCCCCCCTCCCCACCAGCATTCCATGCCCTAGCACTATCTATATCTCAAAGAGATTTGGATTGTGCCCAAAGAGAACGGTGATGGTGCTGAGACTCAGTTAATCATGCAGACACTGTAGCGCACTGAACTACAGGCCAGTGTCCTTGACTTGTATACTATGCAAGGTGATAGAGAAGATCGTGAGAAGGTGGAAATAGTATACTGGAAGAGATTGCCAACATAAAAGCAACATTTGCAGAAATGCTAAAAATAACTCTGAAATAATGTCCACAATGATGGAGGTGGCCATGGAAGCAGCCACCTCACAGGAAGCGGCACGCTCCGATACCCAGCTGCTGGAAAGAAAAAGATCAGTGGTAGCTGTGGGTGTTAAAGAGCCGGAAGGCTCCAATAGGACAGAATGGAATGATAAGGACAACGAGGCAGTGAATGAAATACTGAAGGCAATAGAGATGGAAGGGGCTGAACATAGGATTGAGAAGGTTTTCAGGCTAGGCTGGTACAACAAAGACCGAGACCGTGTGTTAAAGATACTGTTTGCAAACGAGAGCACAAAGAAGATGATTCTATTAAGGAAGAGCCAACTTCAATATGTAAGAGAATTTAAAAAAGTATTCCTCCAGAGGGACATGATGAGGGAGGAGACAGCAATGGCGCCAGAAGCAAAGAAGAAATGCAGGGTGAGAGGGGAAAACCAGGAAATCACTGCTCCCAACACAACATCCCCAGAGGTGAGGGGGGAACCCACAACCAGCCACCCAGAAACACAAGAGAGGAGGGCAACCACACCACCCTCCTCTGCATAGAGAACCACCCAGCCCCGAACCCTCCCTGCTCCCACTCAAAAGCTCAGCCAAATCTCCCTCCCCCCACACCCCATTCCCACCCTTCTACCCATCCCCTCCTCTCACCATGTCCCCCTTCCCCCCTTTTCCTTCCTGGCCTCCATCCCCCTTCATCCCATACCCTCCCTGTCCCCCTCCCCCCTCCTTCACTTGACTCCCTGCTCCTCACCCCAGTATTCTCTGAGACCCTGTTATCTACCTCACAATTCCTCACACCCATGGAACAGCTTCCCCCTCTCTCAGAACACTCACCATGGAGGCGATTTGAGAAGGGACAGAAGAAAATGAGCCTCAAGGTACTGTACACTAACATAGATGGAATTACAAATATAGAAAATGAACTTGGAGAATGGGTACTTGAAGAAAACCCAGACATAATAGCACTCACAGAAACAAAGCTAACGAAAACGATAACAAATGCAATATTCCCACAGGACTATTATGTTATGAGGAAAGAGAGAGAAGGAAGAGGTGGTGGTGGTGGTGCAGCTCTGCTGGTAAGAAAAGGCTGGGATTTTGAGGAGATGGTTATTCAGGGCTGCGAAGGTTTCAGTGACTACATAGCAGGTACCATAACAACTGGAGGACAAAAATTTATAGTCATAGTCATATATAATCCACCGCCAAATGACAGAAGACCCAGACAGGAATATGATAAAAACAACATGGCCACCATTAACATAATAAAAAGAGCAGTTTCTGTTGCTAGCAGAAATGGATCTGGACTACTAATCATGAGTGCAACCACGGGAAGATTGATTGGGAGAACAGAGACCCGCATGGAGGACCAGAAACATGGAGAGCTAAGCTGCTGGACGTGGCAACAAGAAACTTTCTAAGCCAGCACCTCAAGGAACCAACAAGAATGAGAGGAGAACATGAATCAGCTATGTTCGATTTGATATTTACCCTAAATGAGTGGGATATAAAGGAAGTTAAGATGGAAGCACCCATTGGAATGAGTGACCACAGTGTGTTGAATTTTGAGTACCTGGTAGAGCTAGGACTTATCTCCCTCAAAAAAGAACTAGGAAACAAAAGACTGGCATACCGAAATGGAAACTATGAGGAAATAAGAAGTTTCCTGAGGGAAATACTATGGGACACAGATCTCAGAGCTAAGTCTGTACAACATATGATGGACTATGTCACCCAAAAGTGTCAGGAGGCAGTAAATAGGTTCATCCCAGCCCAAAGGGAAAAATCCGAGAAGCAAAAGAAGAATCCATTGTATAATAGGGCATGAATGGAAGCAAAGGGACTGAACAAAAGGGCGTGGAGGAACATCCAGAATAACAGAACACCAAAAAGCAGAGAGAGATACCAGAGAACCAGTAATGAGCATGTTAGGGTGAGAAGAGAAACAGAAAAATTATGAAAATGATATAGCAACAAACCCACGACCAAACCAAAGATACTCCACAGTCACATCAGGAGGAAAACGACAGAGAATAACAAAGAGGTGAGTGAAGAACTCAACAAGAGGCTCCAGGAGGGCTTCACAATAGAACAAGGTGAGGTCACTGTGCTAGGAAAAAGGGAAATAAACCAGGCGGCCTTGGAAGGGTTCGAAATTACGAGAGAGGAGGTCAAGAGACACCTGCTGGATCTGGATGTTAGAAAGGCTGTTGGTCCAGCTGGGATCTCACCATGGGTACTGAAAGAGTGTGCAGAGGCACTTTGCTTGCCACTCTCTATAGTGTATAGTAGGTCACTGGAGATGGGAGACCTACCTGAAACATGGAAGACGGCGAATGTGGTCCCAATATACAAAAAGGGCGACAGGCAAGAGGCACTGAACTACTGGCCAGTGTCCTTGACTTGTATACCATGCAAGGTGATAGAGAAGATCGAGAGAAAAAACCTACTAACATATCTGGAGAGCAGGGACTTTGTGACAAATTGCCAACATGGGTTCAGGGAAGGTAAATCTTGCTTGTCAGGCTTAATAGAATTCTACGACCAGGTGACAAACGTTAAGCAAGAAAGAGAAGGCTGGGCAGACTGCATTTTCTTGGATTGTCAGAAAGCCTTTGACACAGTACCAAGGGGAGTGAGGGTTGAGTGAGCAGTTGAGTGGGGGAAGGGTGGGTGAGGGGTAGGGAGGGTTTCTATGCAGAGGAAGGTGGTGGTGTTGCCCTCCCCTCTGGTGTTTCTGGGATGCTTGTTGTAGGTTCCCCTCTTGTTTCTGGGACTGTTGTGTTTGGAGCTGTGATTTCTTTGTTTACTCCTCTCTCCCTGCACTTCTTCCTTGCTTCTGTCACCATGGCTCTCTCCTCCTTCATTCAGTCCCTCTGGAGAAATACAGAGGGAAATACTTTTTTGTATTCCTCCAGAGGAATTTTGTATTGCACACATTGTATTGAGTGTGTGTATGTTTGTGTGTGTGTGTGTGTGCATACTCACCTAGTTGTGCTTGCAGGGGTTGAACTCTGGCTCTTTGGTCCTGCCTCTCAACCGTCAATCAACAGGTGTACAGGTTCCTGTGCCTATTGGGCTCTATCATATCTACACTTGAAACTGTGTATGGAGTCAGCCACCACCACATCACTTCCTAATGCATTCCATTTGTCAACCACTCTGACACTAAAAAAGTTCTTTCTAATATCTCTGTGGTTCATTTGGGCATTCAGTTTCCACCTGTATCCCCTAGTGCGTGTGCCCCTTGTGTTAAATAGCCTGTCTTTATCAACCCTGTCGATTCCCTTGAGAATCTTGAATGTGGTGATCATGTCCTAACTCTTCTGTCTTCCAACAAAGTGAGGTTTAATTCCCGTAGTCTCTCCTCGTAGCTCATACCTCTCAGCTTGGGTAGTAGTCTGGTGGCAAACCTTTGAACCTTTTCCAGTTTAGTCTTATGCTTGACTAGATATGGACTCCATGCTGGAGCCGCATACTCCAGGATTGGTCTGACATATGTGGTATATACTCTTCTGAAAGATTCCGTACACTAGTTTCTAGAGGCCGTTCTTATGTTAGACAACCTGGCATATGCTGCTGATGTTATCCTCTTGATATGAGCTTCTGGGGACAGGTCTGGCGTGATATCAACCCGCAGGTTTTTTCTCTCTCTGAATCTTGAAGTAATTCATCTCCCAAATGATACCTTGTATCTGGTCTCCTGCTTCCTACCCCTATCTTCGTTACATTACATTTGCTTGGGTTAAACTCTAACAACCATTAGTTCGACCATTCCTGCAGCTTGTCCAGGTCTTCATGAAGCCTCAAGTTGTCCTCCTCTGTCTTAATCCTTCTCATAATTTTGGCATCGTCAGCAAACATTGAGAGGAATGAGTCTATACCCTCTGGGAGATCATTTACGTATATCAGAAACAGGATAAGTCCGAGTACAGAGACCTGTGGGACTCCACTGGTGACTTCACGCCATTCTGAGGTCTCACCCCTCACTGTAACTCTCTGCTTCCTATTGCTTAGGTACTCCCTTATCCACTGGAGCGCCCTACCAGTTACTCCTGCCTGTTTCCCCAGCTTATACATCAATCTTTTATGGGGTACTGTGTCAAAAGCTTTCCGACAGTCCAAAAAAATGCAGTCCGCCCATCCTTCTCTTTCTTGCTTAATCTTTGTCACCTGATTGTAGAATTCTATCAAGCCTGTAAGGCAAGATTTACCTTCCCTGAACCCATGTTGCTGGGTTGTCACGAAGTCTCTTCTCTCCTGATGCATTACTAGTTTTTTTCTCACAATCTTCTCCATCACTTTGCATAGGAATACAAGTTAAAAACACTGGCCTGTAGTTTAGTGCCTTTTGTCTGTCATCCTTTTTGTATATTGGTACTACATTAGCAGTCTTCCATATTTCTGGTAGGTCTCCCGTTTCCAGTGACCTACTATACACTATGGAGAGTGGCAAGCAAAGTGCTGCTGCACACTCTTTCAATACCCATGGTGAGATTCCTTCCAGCCCAACAGCTTTTCTCACGTCCAGCGCTATTGTGCGCTTCTTGACCTCATCTCTTGTAATTTCGAACCTTTCCAAGGTCACCTGGTTTGCTGCCACCTCTCCTAGCGCCGTGAATTCTCCCTGTTCTATTGTAAAGACCTCGTGGAACCTTTTGTTGAGTTCTTCACACACCTCTTTGTCATTCTCTGTGTACCTGTCCTCGCCAATCCTAAGTTTCATTGTGGGATATCTAGGGCTTGACTCAATTATTCAATTATTTACTTATTTAATTTAATAACGAAGGACCACCCACTTTTGAGAAAAGAGGGAAAACTAATAAAAGTGATCATTAGAATAACACTAGAGAACCAGTGTCTATGGACAATTATTAGAAAGGATAATCACTTGAAATAATGAAGTAGACTGTATGATTACTTAACTAAAGTGAGAGCCTCAAACACCTACATTGGGGGGGTATTACTAGAACTTCATATACGTCTAGGAACTAGTGTGGTTCGTCACCAATTCATTGCTGAGTAAATAATATTATGATCTAAAATACTGTAGATTCAAATATGTAAACTCAAATTGTAATATTGATGATTATTAAATTACGGAGCAACCGTCTAAGCAAACACATGTACTTCCAATCATCATATCTGGTAATAATATTTAATATAATGATCCTACAAAATTTGTATAAGAACTAAATTGGAAGAATTAAATTGGTACAAAGAGTCTTAGCTTTAAGACGATTTCTATGACATCGCTTTGTGATTCGTCCTCGTGATCTCAGCATCTCCACATAGAAGAAATTAGAGGTGAATAGCACGAATGAAGAAAACGACTCGATGACTCCTCACATACGAGCTGGAAATTAAAGAATATTAAGTAGCATTGGAATAGGCTACTTTTAATCTCAATATTCATGAAAATGGAAGAAATGCCGATGTGGTACTAACGTTGGATATGGGGTCGTCTCACTTTGTAACGACAGACTACTCACAAATATACAATCTTAAATGATGCATCAAGAAAGAAACTATACTTAACGTGAGTGTATATAATACTGAAGTCTGCCGATATCGCGTCTGCCAGTCCCAAACGTTCACGGCGTTGTACGCGTATTTGTGGGTTTTGGCTTTAATTATAGACGCGTTATTGGTTGGCTGAGCACTATGGAGCACGTGGAAGAATAATTATTCACTATTAGTTGGGTATCAGTGTAATTCTTGCTGATAACTCCCAATCGCCACGTGTCTCGCCACTCTTGACGCCAGGACCCTCCTCTCTCCTCCGTTGTCCAGGCACGCTCGCTCAACAATGGCGTCGCCGCCTCCCTCAACCCGGCTCTCGCATTCACCACAGAATTTATTAATCACGAATAATTCCTTTTCGCACGATTATGGATGAAATAATTTAATGAGGACTGGGTTGCAATTATAGGGGTTTAAATATTATCGCATTCTCGTTTTATGGTGTTAAACGAGAAATAGAGAAGATTTTATTTCTCTTTATGACATTCGTGTGAGATTGAAGAAAATGTTACTACAGAATAATTTAACTAATAACTCTCGATTCAAGATTATTGGGAGTAATGTTATCCGTAAGTAATTATCACACGGAATACTGATGTTTTTAGAGAACCACATTCAATTCTCTAACACATTGGTAATAAATGTGTTTAACTAGACATTATCTGACGCAATGTTGCTGCTTTCTTTCGTGAGAATTCTAGCATTAATACGCAGATGCAATGGTTAGTTTATGTAGACACTACTGTTAGTAAATTTAGTGACTACTGTAGTTTGTATATAATAATAATGATTTATTATAATACAATAGTAGCCTATTAGTGTTGGAAATTTCCAACATTCATCACCTGTTCCTTCACTGTTGTCTTCCTCCTGATGTGACTGTGTAGTAACTTTGGTTCGGTCTTGACTTTATTAGCTATATCATTTTCATACCTTTTCTCAGCTGCTCTTCTCACACTAACATGCTCGTTCCTGGTTCTCTGGTATCTCTCTCTGCTTTCTGGTGTTCTGTTATCATGGAAGTTCCTCCATGCCCTTTTGTTCAGCTCCTTTGCTTTCATACATTCCCTATTAAACCACGGATTCTTCTTTTGCTTCACTGTTTATTCCTGTCAGGCTTTGACAAACCTGCTTATAGCCTCCTGACACTTTTGGGTGACATAGTCCATCATGTCTTGTACGGACTTGGTTCTGAGTTCTGTGTCCCAATGAATATCCCTTAGAAATTTATTCATCTCTTCATAGTTTCCCTTTCGGTACGCCAGCCTTTTGTTTCCCAGTTCTTTTTTAGGGGTGATAATTCCTAGCTCAACCAGGTATTCAAAGCTCAATACACTATGATCACTCATTCCCAAGGGGGCTTCCAACTTAACTTCCCTTATACCCGACTCATTTAGGGTAAATATCAGATCGAGCAAGGCTGGTTCATCCCCTCCTCTCGTTCTTGTCGGTCCCTTGACGTGATGACTTAGAAAGTTTCTTTTTGCCACATCCAGCAGCTTAGCTCTCCATGTGTCTGGTCCTCCATGTGAGTCTCTGTTCCCCCAATCTATCTTCCCATGGTTGAAGTCTCCCATGATTAGTAGTCTGGATCCGTTCCTGCTAGCCACGGAAGCTGCTCTCTCTATTATATTGATAGTGGCGAAGTTGTTTCTATCATATTCCTGTCTGGGTCTTCTGTCGTTCCGTGGGGGGTTATATATGACTACTACTATAATTTTCTGTCCTCCAGTTGCTATGGTGCCTGATATGTAGTCACAGAAACCTTCACAATTCTGAATTACCATCTTATCAAAACTCCAACCTTCTCTTATTTGCAAAGCCACACCACCTCCTCCTCTCCCTTCTCTCTCTTTCCTCACTACATAGTAGCCCTGTGGAAACACTGCATTTGTTATGGTTTTCGTTAGCTTTGTTTCTGTGAGTGCTATTATGTCTGGGTTTCCTTCTAGTGTCCATTCTCCGAGTTCACTTGCTTTATTTGTAATCCCATCTGTGTTAGTGTACATTGCCTTGAAGCTCACTTTCTTCTGGTCATTTTCTTGTTCCCTTCTTGGCGAGCATTCTGCTGGTGTGAAAAGCTCTTCCATGGGTGAGAAGATCTGTGAGGTGGTTTGCAGGGTCTCAGAGGATTTTGGGGTGGGGGGTGGTGGTATAAGGGAAGGGGGGGACAGGTAAGGTGTGGGTTAAGGAGATAGGGGGGGGACATGGAGGATGTGGGGTGAGGGGGAGGAGGGATAGGAAGGGTATGGGATGAAGGGGGAGTGGGGACAGGGGGGGGGAAAGGTGGGAGGGGGGACATGATGGGAATGGGAGAGGGGTGACAGGGTCAGAATGGGGTTGGGGGGAGGGAGGGTTGGATGGGGGCAGGTACGGTGAGGGAAAGGGAGGGTTTCTATGCAGAGGGGGGTGGTGGTGTTGCCCTCCCCTCTGGTGTTGCTGGGATGCTGGTCTTGGGTTCCCCTCTTGTCTCTGGGACTGTTGTGTTGGGGGCTGCGATTTCCTGGTTTAATCCTCTCTCCCTGCGCTTCCTCCTTGCCTCTGCTGCCCTGGCTCTCTCCTCCTTTGTCCTGTCCCTCTGCACGAATACTTGTTTGTATCCCTCCAAACTTCTCTTCCCTTCAAACTCTCTCACTTCTCTCCCAAGTTAGAGAGAGGCCATGAGGCCAAACACATGATCTCTGGCCGTAGGCTGGTAGGGACTACCAGCTGGTCGACGTTAGCCCAATCGTCTTCTTCCTTTAACTTTCTGGGTCTGAATCTACGATAGAAGATATGATTATCTAAGAAAAGCCCAGAGATAGAATCTGATTGAGTCTGGGCCTGAAAGAATACAGGTGTTAGAGATAGATCTTTTATCTGCAACTTACGGAACTCCACCAAGATGAGATTCGGTGGGAGGCCCTAAGAATCTTGAGGGAAAGCTGGAGCTTCTGGCTGCAGTCGTGTGGCTTTAGCACGAGTCGTCAACTTGACTGGCTGGGAATTGTCCTCTGAATCGTTGGTCGAATGAACCTTTTTTGCAACGTATATCATAACAGGGTTATCCATGGAAGAGTCAAATACCTGTGGGTTGACACTGATGATGAGGGTCGTGGGATGTTGATCTTCTGCCAAGTCGTTGTCCAGGAGTAGTTGAATTCCTATCCTGGGGAAAGTATTCTCCCTGATGGTGACTTGGACTTCACCACGAATGAACGAGCAATCCAGGTGGACTCTAGCGAGAGGGTATGGAATGGTTGCAGTGAGGTGAGTGATGAGGACGGTTTCTCCGGTGTAGGTGACGTTGGGTGCAGCTGTTTTGAGGAGTATCGATTGTAGAGCAGCTGTGTTCCTCAAGATGTTCACTTGTATCCTTCCCTCCGAATCTCCACCGCTGGCAGAGACAGTTCCGGGGTTAGGTGTCTGTGGAAGAGAGAAAAATCAGAAGGGGCACATGAATATTCATAACTGGTTTATGAGGTTGAGGAGGAGGTGGTTGGGCTTGTGGGCCTCACTGCTGGACTTACAGTGAGGATTGGTACACATTTTTATGGAATGCCCATACACGTTGCAGTATCCGCAGTATAAGGAGTAGTCCACATCAGAAGAACTCACTATAGCAGGACTGGACCAAGATGACGTACTGGGAGATGTGTCTGATGACGATCGGTGAATTAGTCTATAGGTGTCATCCAGCTGTGCACACTTAGTAAGGTCAGTCTCTCCTTTGTCTGAAAGGTAGAGACGTATAGGAGTAGGAACACGACGAAGGAATTCTTCCATCAAGATGAGGTTAAGTAGATCTGCAAAGATGTTGATTTGGGCTGATTCCAGCCACTTCATGTGATATCTTTTTTTTATTTTAAGCGAATTCTAAATACGTAGTAGCACTAGACTTGATGTTGTTCCTAAATCTACGTATGTAACTCTTCTGATAGAAGGTAGGCATCAAGCACTACCTGTTTCAACACAAGAGAATCAGTCTCTGTAGCTAGAGAGCTGAGGATCAAGGTAGCTCTACCTGTCAAATGAGATTTGAGAAGTACAGACCACTGATCCTGAGGTCAGCTGAGTTGGTTAGCTAGAGCCTCAAATGAGGTAAATAATGCATCCACCTCAGTTTCTACAAAAGGCGGCATTAACTTAATGGCGTGAGAAACATTGAAATGTACCGGGAGTTTAGCTTCTGTTTCCTGGCGCTGAGTGACGTGGGAGGTTTCAAAGACAAGCTCTTGACGTCGGAGCTCTAGTCTCTCTTGGTCACATTCACGTTCCAATGCAACTCGTTGTTCAGCGATTTGGAGTTTAAGTTCAAGTTGTTCTTTTTGGAGGGCCGCTTCTGCTTCCCGTTCTCCTACCTGAAGAGCTTCCTTCTGTCGTTCACGTTCTATGTTGGCTAAATATATCTTCAACTTTATGGCTGTCAGGGCGGCCTTATCTGCAATTAAATATTGTTCGTGCGCCGTCGATGTGAATCTGTCGTTGTCTACCAGGAAATCTAGAATCATATTATGGAGGTCAGTTTTAATGGCTCCATGAGGAGGAAAAAGGTGTTATTCAATAGTGAGAGTCAGCAGTCCCGCCTTAGTAGCAAGGATCAGGGTTCCTACTTCATCTTCTGGATTATGACGGAATGCTGCGAGTTTAAATTTTGTGAATGAATTAAAGACAAGCAAAATATAGAGAATCTCCTTCTGCAAGTGAACCAATGTACGAGTTGGTAGATTGACAAAATGACGTGGCAAGACTGTCAGCTTTAACTATCCCGTGTGGAATTACAATTATAATAAGGTAAGATAAGATTATAAGAATTAAATGGAGTAATTAAATCATGAACAGTGAAACAAAATGTTTCGAGGCAGTACAAAGGTATGTAAGAATTTCTATACCCTGTACTTTACAAATGACAATGATAAGGGCAAGAGGTCTCCTATTAAGACATGGTAATACTTAGAGTTACAATTCTTTGTTCTCTGGAAAAGAATGGTAAACTCCCTACCTGGGTAAGTATTATGATCTCTGACCTTAAGGGAGTTATGCGTAGGGGTGCAGAGTGTCAGTACTGACAAGAACTGCTGTACGGGACCCAAACGTACAGTGAAGTCCTAGATGCGAAAGGAACTAAAGTCCGGTACGTCTTCCTACATTTGGAATGTAAAGATTTGAGCGTAATAGCCCGGAGACAGACCAAATAACCAGAGTACCCGAGGGGGTGATCTGTCTGAGTGAGAAACTCTGTAGGGACGAGAATAAAGTGGAAAACACAGGTTATAGCAAAGATTATTAGACAACAAACCATTACGAGTATGAATTTGCGCATAAAACACCTATGTAATCTAAAGTCAACCTAACAGTCATAAATTGCTACACCTGAAATGTATAAAGTATTAGGTACACAGATAGATATTGTGACGATAATCTCCTTCAAGAGATTGAGCCTGCTCTTCCCTCCACAAATACGTCGTTACCTCTATATAAAACTACTATGGAGGAAATGTCCAACAACGACAACAACACCAGCAAGGTTTGCCAGAGCGCAAAACGTATGCAGCCAGGAACACCTGCTCAGACTCAAACCGCCAAACTACCCGTCTTGCTGCCGGCTCCTCTGATTGGTCGCCGGTCGGGCTGCAACTGCACTCCACCCCCCCCATACTACTTGATGTCTGGGGCCGCCACGACCTCAGTCCTCAGAATATTCAGTGCTTTCTCACAGTTAACACTTCTCCCTGCTAGACGTAAGCTTTGGCGTACGTGTACTGAGAGAGGTGATAGCTTAAAGCCGATATTCCCGCACCTCTCATTTACTTGTCTAATTGCACTTCTTGTTATTTTGCTCACTTGTCTTAACGTAACTTTTCATTGTGTCATTTAATTATTCTTATTATTTTGATTGATTTTATTATACGAATTTGTAAGTCCATTTTATTCATGTTTTGATTTATTTAACGTAATTAAAATTTCATTGTTAAAATTTACTTGTGTTTTGTGTGTCTTCTCCTTACCTTACCACAGACGAAGTTCCAGATTTTCTATTTTTTTTTATACTATGTGACGAGGCCATACCCCTAGCTTTGAACAGCCGAACACCAACGCGTTACCGTCACATATTATATGGGGGCCTGTCCTAGGAGCTTCACTCAGGTACTGGTGCCAAGTGGTAATTTATGGTAAGCGTATTTAACTTTGTTAACGTAGCTTTACTATTTTTCATATTCAATTTCATTTTTTATAAGGTGCGGTGTATTGTGCATTACGAGAGTAACATATAGTGAAGGTGAGACAACTTTGGATTACGTGGTGACTGTAGACCTCAGTCATACTCTTAATTGGTCATCTCTCCCTCCGTGTTATTACTCGTGTTTACCATCTTTGTCCCTTGGATATTTCTCATTTTTGACAGATCATCATATTGGTACCCTGGTACTGTGGTCTGCCCCGGGTCAAGAGTACCCAATCTTCTGCAATCTGACTGTAGGAGGACAAAGAGGGCCTGGGACCTCAGCAGCAGTTCTTGTCACCAGTTGACACCTCGCACCCCTACACGTCAGTCAGAGATGATGATACATACAACGGTAGGGAATTAGCTTACTTTTTCAGAGCACAAAAGTTCGCTAATTCTGTAAGTATCATATTAAATTCAGTAGGAAAAACTTGCTTTATGTCCTATAGAGACTCGGCAAGGTATGCCTACATCCTTGGACTACCAATTTTACTTTTGAGGCAATTAACTGTTTCATTTGTTTTCGAAACTCTGTTTCATTTGTTAGTAGGATTTTCTTGCCCTTATCCTCTTACATGAATACCGGGTACAAGATTTCCTGCGCCCTTGATTTAATTTAATCATTTAACATCATTTACTTAACTTTAATTGTGAAAGATCCCACAGGATAGGTACCAGTTGCCACGTTGTCCTGTTTCTGACATTCACTATTGAATATTCGTGTACCTTTATTTGCTAATTTCACCATGTTTCGTCTCCAAGCTTTCCGTGCAAATCCAGCTGGTGAAATAGGGACTTTAAGTCGTGCCAAGAGGACTGAATTACAAACTCTTGCACATGAGTATCAAATAGAAGTTCCCTACCAAGCCAACAAAAATGACCTACATAACCTGTTGCTGGATTACTATTTAGAGCAAGGTAAGATAGACTCTGAAACTCATGAAACTTACTATATTGCAGATAAAACTGACTTGGCAACGATGAAACTTAAACTAGAGCTGGCCAAGATTGAACGTGAGCAGCAAAGAGAAGCAGCTGCCATACGAAGGGAAGAACAAGAACGAGAAATCACCCTCAGAGAACGTGAAACTACTTTGAGGAGAGAAGAACAAGAACGCGAAGCTGCTTTGAGGAGAGAAGAACACGAACGTGGACTCGCCCTCCACGAACGTGAGGTCGCCTTGCTCCATGAACGTGAGAGAGTACAGCTTGAAACAAAACAACGCGAGTTGGAGATGCAACGCGAGCATGACAAGCAACAAGCGACTCTGGCTCTAGAGTGTCGTCAACGCGAAATCGCCTTAGAAACTTCACACTTCACTCAACGCCAGCAAGCTACTGCCAATCTTCCCGTCAGTTTTAATATATCACATGCAAGTAAGTTAATGCCATCCTTTGTAGAAGCAGAAGTTGATGTGTTTTTCACCACCTTTGAAACCCTTGCTAATCAACTCAGTTGGCCTGTCGACCAATGGGCCACACTTCTCAGAGTCCATCTTACAGGTAGAGCTGCAGTCACACTCAGTACTTTGGCGTCTGAGAATGACTACCACACTCTGAAACAAGCAGTGTTGGACGCCTACCTCCTCTCTACTGAAAGTTATAGAAGGAAATTCCGTGACCACCTGAAGGCAAGTACCACTACCTTCCTCGAGTTTGCTAACACGAAACGGAGGTATTTCATGAAATGGCTGGAAGCAGCACATGTCTCTACTTTTACAGAACTCGTCAACCTGATGCTTGTTGAAGAATTCTTGAGACGTGTGCCGCCTCCTGTCCGCCTCTACTTAGCAGATAAAGAAGAAACCGACTACCTGAAGTGTGCTAAGTCGGCTGACACTTACAGCCTCATCCACCGGCTGACACCCGAACCATCCTCCAGTAAGAAGTCATGGTACAGTTACGAGAAAGTGAGCCCCGATCAAGCTGGTTCACAACTGTACTGCAAGTATTGTAGACTCTATGGACATACCATAGACAAGTGTGGTAAGTCTCAATACAAGGGAACCACTGAACAACAAAAACCCAAACCAACTCCTCCTAAGTCCGGTAAGCCTGTGATGAATGTTGGTGTTAATGTTAATGATCTTTCTCTTTTCAGTAACCACCTGTATACTGGAACTGTCTCTGCCAACGGTTCAAATCCGGAGGGACGTTTCAAATTGAAGATCTTGAGGGACACAGCGGCTCTTCAATCGATCATCTTGAAGTCGGCTGTGCCCAACATCGTCTACACCGGAGAAACTGTCTTCATCACTGACCTCACTGCTACCACTCCATACCCTCTCGCCAGAGTCCACCTGGATTGTCCCTACGTGAACGGAGAAGTCCAAGTCGCCGTCAGGGAAAAGCCTTTTCCCATGCCTGGAGTGCAACTTCTCCTAGGCAACGACTTGGCAGAAGACCTGCAACCGACCAACCTGATCGTCATGGACAAACCCCAGGTGTGTAACTCTGTGCCAAGTAACCCTATTCTAGAGTATGTTCCAGTAGAGGTTCAAGAGAGTGATGAAGTTTCTCCTCCGGTTCTCGTGACCACCCGTGCACAAGCCGCACGTCCACAGCCAGCTGACTCTACTGCTACCGCTGTCCCTCAAGACCCTCAGAAACTACCCCCGCATCTGACCAAGTTGGAGTTCCGTAAGTTGCAGAGGGAAGATCTTACTTTAACACCATTGTTTTTCCAGGCTGAGACTCAACCCGACAGTATTCCTGTGTTCTTCCTAGAGAACGACTTGCTCTACCGCAGATATAGACCCAGTAAACTGAAAGAGGAGGACGATTGGGCCAACATCGAACAACTTGTGATTCCTACCAGCCTGCGGCCCACTATTCTACACCTGGCCCACGGAGCACTCTCCCACTACGGCTTCAACAAGACTTACCATGGAATTCGTCAAGACTACTACTGGCCAGGTATGGTAAATAACGTCAAACAGTACGTAAAACAGTGTCATACATGTCAGATGGCAGGCAAACCGAACATCTCCATTCCCAGAGCGCCACTGATTCCCATACAGGTGCCTGCGGAACCTTTCCACAGACTCATAATAGACTGTGTCGGTCCTTTACCTCGGACCAGTTCAGGTAACGCCTACATCCTAACCATCCTGTGTCCTACCGCCAGATTTCCCATAGCAGTTCCAGTGAAGAACATCACGGCTGCTACGGTTATAAAACATCTATTGAAGATCTTCACTCAATACGGATTTCCCAGGGAGATTCAGAGCGACTGTGGTACCAACTTTACCAGTGATCTCTTCAAAAGGACACTGGAGGAGTTCAACATCAAACAGGTATTGTCCAGCCCCTATCATCCTGCTTTACAGGGTTCTCTTGAACGTAGTCATCAGACAATCAAAGCACTCTTGAAAAAGTTTTGTAGTGAAACCTCGAAGGATTGGGATAAGCAGATTGACCTTATAATGTGTATTTTCAGAAGTCTCCCCAATGAGTCCCTAGGAGTATCTCCTTATGAGATGCTCTACGGCCGTAAGTGCCGTACTCCCCTTAAGGCTTTCAAAGACTCTCTCCGAGATGCCACCTTCAGTGAGCATCAGAATGTGCCCCAGTTTCTTCAAAACCTTCAACACATTCTCGAGAGAGTCCACCGCTTTGCCCATGATAATCTATTGAAAGCCCAGGAGAGAATGAAGACTCATTACGACCAGATCAGCAAAGTAAGAAAATTCAAGCCGGGAGACTTCGTCCTTGCATACTTCCCTATCCCAGGTTCACCTTTACAAAACAGGTTTTCAGGACCCTACTGCGTCAAAGAGTGCAGGAATAACAACAACTACGTCATAGAGACTCCAGATAGGCGGCGGAAGACCCAGCTGTGCCACGTCAACCTCCTGAAGCAATATAATGGTACTCCTCCCACTGTCCTGATTAACTGTTCTACCTTCACAGAACCCTACATCCACAGTGAGACCTTCCCAGCTTCTCCTCCCGAAAGCACTGACAAGGAGTCAGCACTTTCTAATTCCGAAATCCTTAATGATCTTCCCAAATGCTTTCAGGATAATAATCGTGCTCCTTTGCCCTATTCTAATTCCACTCTCACCTCGTCAGATAAGCCCTTCATCCTCCATGTCGACGCCAGTGGTACCGACGTTGGTGGTGTCGCGATGCAGCAACGAGGCGAGGAGAATACACCTGTCAGCGACTACTGCTACAAGGAACTACGGAACAATTGGCAAGGAGCTACTCTTCATCATCCTGAAGCTCCAGCACTTCACTCCACACCTGAAAAGTGCTCGGTCCACCATCAACACGGACCACACCACCCTACACCTCCTGCAGCACGCCCACTTCTCATCTCAACGTCTTCTACTATGGGCTTGCTAACTGCAGAAAATCCACCTGGAGACACGCTATACCAAGATTCCGACAACATCTTAGCCCATGATCTCTCCAGAGTTTATGAAGTAGAAGCGACTCCATCTATTACTCCACCACATAACGACGTACTTCTTCCAGAACCGCAGGCTTCGGGGGAGAGTTGTGATGATAATCTCCTTCAAGAGATTGAGCCTGCTCTTCCCTCCACAAATACGTCGTTACCTCTATATAAAACTACTATGGAGGAAATGTCCAACAACGACAACAACACCAGCAAGGTTTGCCAGAGCGCAAAACGTATGCAGCCAGGAACACCTGCTCAGACTCAAACCGCCAAACTACCCGTCTTGCTGCCGGCTCCTCTGATTGGTCGCCGGTCGGGCTGCAACTGCACTCCACCCCCCCCATACTACTTGATGTCTGGGGCCGCCACGACCTCAGTCCTCAGAATATTCAGTGCTTTCTCACAGTTAACACTTCTCCCTGCTAGACGTAAGCTTTGGCGTACGTGTACTGAGAGAGGTGATAGCTTAAAGCCGATATTCCCGCACCTCTCATTTACTTGTCTATTGCACTTCTTGTTATTTTGCTCACTTGTCTTAACGTAACTTTTCATTGTGTCATTTAATTATTCTTATTATTTTGATTGATTTTATTATACGAATTTGTAAGTCCATTTTATTCATGTTTTGATTTATTTAACGTAATTAAAATTTAATTGTTAAAATTTACTTCTGTTTTGTGTGTCTTCTCCTTACCTTACCACAGACGAAGTTCCAGATTTTCTATTTTTTTTTATACTATGTGACGAGGCCATACCCCTAGCTTTGAACAGCCGAACACCAACGCGTTACCGTCACAATATATTAGACGAGGAGGGGGAGTAGCCATATATGTTAGGGACAATTTGAAATGTAGTCTCAAAGAGGGAATCAAAACTGAGCCACACACAGAAACTATTTGGATAGAAGTATACGAAAAAGCAAATAATATTATAATAGGAGTTATATATAGGCCACCAAATTTAGACAGAATGGAAGCAAAGCATCTATGGGATGAAATATCTAGAGCATCTAGATCTAACAGTATTTATGTCATGGGTGACTTTAATTTTAGTGGAATAAACTGGGTGAACAAAACAGGGAATAATGAAGCAGAAGATTTTCTAGAATTAATTGACGATTGCTTTCTTACGCAACACATTAAGGAACCAACGCGGGAAAATAATATTTTAGATTTAGTGTTAACTAACAGGGAAACACAAATTAATGACATGGAAATAGGGAATGAGCTAGGGAACAGTGATCACAAAGAAATCAGATTTAGCATAGAATGGAATAGACCTGTACGGGAAAATTCTGTTAAAGTGCCAGATTTTCGAAAAGCTGATTTTAATAGCCTAAGAAATTTTTTGGGTCAAATAGATTGGAAAGTCTTGGGTATGGGGTGTGTGCCGGTCTTAGAGCGAGACATGAACCCAGCGACAGGTGATGTAAAAGGGGGTTTCGATGTGGATTTAATATATAACTTATTTAAGAATATTCTAAACAAAGCACAGGAACGTAGTATACCATACAAATTGAATAGATCGAATACTAATGACCCAAAGTGGATAACAAATAATTTAAAGAACCTTATAGGTAAAAAGAGAGCTCGGTACAAAAGGATTAAGAATGGGGAAGTCAGTTTAGAACAGGAATTCATACAACTGGTTAGAAATGTTAAAAAAGAGATTAGGAAAGCAAAAAGAAACTATGTAGTTCGCATAGCAGAGCAAGCAAAGTCAAATCCTAAAGTTTTTTTTCAGTTAAATCGAACTAAGACTAGGGAAAGGATAGTTCCATTAAAATCTGAGACTGGTCAAATAACGGATAATGACAAGGAGATGAGTAGTATTTTTAACAAATATTTTATATCTGTATTTACTAAAGAAGAACTTAACAATATGCCTTCAGCCGAACAAGTCTGAACAAGTTCGAGCTGGAATTGGTGATATTGTTGGAAACATGAATGATATTATGACGGGAAATGGGAACAAACGCATTATTTGTATTAGTGTAGGGA
This sequence comes from Procambarus clarkii, assembly GCF_040958095.1. Classification (NCBI taxonomy): domain Eukaryota; kingdom Metazoa; phylum Arthropoda; class Malacostraca; order Decapoda; family Cambaridae; genus Procambarus; species Procambarus clarkii. The sequence goes on from NW_027189133.1 coordinate 2,134,029, forward strand.
GTAATGATGTTGGGCGAGTTAGGAGTGAGGAACTAATACAGAGATTCAGGACAGCCATTGAATTAGTTAGGAGCAAGGGAGGAATCCCGATCATATATGGCATTCTTCCAAGAAAGGAAGTGGGAAATGAATGGATGTCGAGGGCACTTGGTGTCAATTGCCGGCTGGAAAGATATTGCAAATCAAATGCAATATCTTTCATAGACAACTGGGAACACTTCTATGGAAGAAATTAAATGTATGCTCGTGATGGGGTGCATCTATCCAGGGCTGGGGTTGTTGCTGTTGCGAACTCGTTGGAACCAGTGGTTAGAGGTGTTTGTTTGGGTTTAAACTGTTAGTAGATAGTGGTATGGGAATTGATTTGGAAGAAGGAGGTAATAAAAGTATGTGTTCCTGGGAGAAAAGAATTGGCAAAATGATCAGGGAAAGAATAGGACCTCAAAATAACAATTCACTTAGGATATATTACACTAACAGTAGAAGTCTAAGAAATAAAATTAATGAATTAAATGCTCTTGTCAGCACAGAAAAAATAGATATTATTGCACTTACCGAAACGTGATGAATGTAGAAAATAGAGAACTATTAGCTGAATATCAGATAAATGGATTTAAACTATTTCACACAGATAGATATATTAGACGAGGAGGTGGAGTAGCCATATATGTTAGGGACAATTTGAAATGTAGTCTCAAAGAGGTAATCAAAACTAAGCCACACACAGAAACTATTTGGATAGAATTAAACGTAAAAGCAAATAATATTATAATAGGAGTTATATATAGGCCACCAAATTTAGACAAAATGGAAGCAAAGCATCTATGGGATGAAATATCTAGAGCATCTAGATCTAACAGTATTTATGTCATGGGTGACTTTAATTTTAGTGGAATAAACTGGGTGAACAAAACAGGGAATAGTGAAGCAGAAGATTTTCTAGAATTAATTGACGATTGCTTTCTTACGCAACACATTAAGGAACCAACGCGGGAAAATAATATTTTAGATTTAGTGTTAACTAACAGGGAAACACAAATTAATGACATCGAAATAGGGAGTGAGCTAGGGAACAGTGATCACAAAGTAATCAGATTTAGCATGGAATGGAATAGACCTGTAGGAGAAAATTCTGTTAAAGTGCCAGATTTTCGAAAAGCTGATTTTAATAGCCTAAGAAATTTTTTGGGTCAAATTGATTGGAAAGTCTTGGGTATGGGGTGTGGGCCGGTCTTGGAGCGAGACATGAACCCAGCGATAGGTGACGTAAAAGGAGATTTAGATGTGGATTTAATATATAACTTATTTAGGAATTTTCTAAACAAATCACAGGAACGTAATATACCATACAAATTGAATAGATCGAATACTAATGACCCAAAGTGGATAACAAATAATTTAAAGAACCTTATAGGTAAAAAGAGAGCTTGGTACAAAAGGATTAAGAATGGGGAAGTCAGTTTAGAACAGGAATTCATACAACTGGTTAGAAATGTTAAAAAAGAGATTAGTAAATCAAAAACACACTATGAAGTTCGCATAGCAGAGAGAGCAAAGTCAAATCCTAAAGGGTTTTTTCAGTTATATCGAACTAAGGCTAGGGAAAGGATAGGTCCATTAAAATCTGAGACAGATCAAATAACGGATAATGACAAGGAGATGAGTAGCATTTTTAACTAATATTTTGTATCTGTATTTACTAAAGAAGAACTTAACAATATGCCTTCAGCCGAACAAGTCTATGTGGGTGGGGATGAGGACAGGTTAACTAGTTTAGCAGTTACCAGGGAGGATGTAATTAAACAATTAGAAAAACTAAAACCAAACAAATCCCCAGGGCCGGATGAAGTGTTTGCCAGGGTGCTTAAAGAATGCAAAGAGGAGCTTTCCGAGCCACTGTCTACCATATTTAATAAATCAATAGAATCAGGCAGAGTGCCAGAGTCATGGAAGGTAGCTAATGTGGTACCAATTTTTAAGAAAGGAGATAGATCACTTGCGTCAAACTATCGACCAATTAGCCTAACGTCTATTGTGGGAAAGTTACTTGAATCAATAATTGCAAATACAATTCGTCTCCATCTTGAAAAACATAAATTAATAAATGAGTCGCAACATGGTTTTACAATTGGCCGTTCATGTTTAACAAATTTGCTAACTTTTTATTCCAGCATAGTTGAGGCAGTTGATAGTGGTAAGGATTGTCATGTTGTGTACCTTGACTTTAGCAAAGCTTTTGATACAGTGCCACATGAAAGACTAATTAAAAAAATAGAAGTTCATGGTATTGGGGGTGCTATAATAAGTTGAATTCTATATAATATAATAAGTTGGGTTTACTCTATATAATACGGACAATACCCTTTTGCTCTACGCGAGGTTTCTGTCCACGCTGAGCTGGCCTTAGGACACCTGCGTTATCATTTGACAGATGTACCGCCCCAGTCAAACTCCCCACCTGATAATGTCCTCGGAGCGGATCGCTGCAATTATAGCTCCCATTCCAAAACCTAAAGACCCAGGAAATCCAAGACCCATCTCATTAACAAGCTGTCTGGCTAAAACTGCAGAAAGAATGGCTCTTAATTGAATTGAATGGAAAGCCAATCCACTATACCAAAATATGTTTGCTTACAGAAAAGGTGTTGGAACCACAGAATGCCTTACCTCCCTCCTGGATAAAATCAATGACAAAGCTGGAATCCTTATTTTTCTAGACCTTGAAAAAGCCTTCGAGCTAGCCAATGCTCCAGCTACACTGTGCTGCCTTGTGGATAAGGAAATCAAAGGACACGCTCTTGCTTTTGCCAAAGGAAGCCTGCTTAACCGAGAAGCTAAAGTCAAATTCCAAGGAAAAACATCGACCTTAAAGAGGCTGGAAAATGGAACTCCGCAGGGAGGAATACTAAGCCCCTTCCTCTTCAACTGTCTCATGGAACAATTCATGAAGCTCAAGCTACCAAAAGCCAAACTTCTTAACTATGCAGACGACTTTGTGGTCATCATCAATGACAAAGGTGCAAGGAACCATGCACAAAAATGCCTAGATATTATCAGCAAGGAAGCGGAACGCAGTGAAAATAAACAGCAATAAAATAAAAGCAATGGCCGTTAAAATGAGAACTCAAGACATCAGACTGGCAATACAAGGACAAGAAATTGAGTGGGTTACCTCTTTTCAATACCTAGGAGTCATAATAGACAACCAGTTGAAATTCACTCAAGAATTTGAATATCTTCGGCAACGCTGTAAAGCCAGAAACTCAGCTTTGCGCTCTCTGACCAGTCTTAGAGAGGGTGCATCTCTACCAGTACTCAAAATGTACTACGTTCAAGCAGTTAGGTCACTCATCGACTATGCTGCTCCTGCTCTTACATCCCTCAGTGATAACCAATGGGAGAAACTGGAAGTGTCTCAAAATGATGCTCTAAGAACAATGCTGGGAGCACCTATATGGACGCGTAGAGAGAACCTTAGAATGGAAACATATTTACCAGCATTAGAAAACAGGATGAAACAAAGGATAGCCACCATAATAGGAAAACTTACTGGAACAACCGCCAGACTGTCAATCAAAGACAGCATACATAGATCCTTTCAGAAAAACCTACAGTATAGAACAAGCTCATGGATGGATAATGTGGTCAAGATTTTAGAGAAAATGGACATGAAATGGACCATTAAAAACAAAGGGGAAAATAGACCATATCAACACTTTCGACAGCCTCCTCCATGGGAAGAATCGACTCTAAAGATAATCATTGAAACATTATCAGTTAAAAAATCAGCATGTGACCCGCAGAGGCTCAAGGAAGTAATAGAGCAACAAATGGAAACTATCTCTAGACCCACAACGACTCACATCTTCACAGATGGATCAGTTGATCAAGAAAAAGGTTCTGTTGGGGCAGCAGTTTACACTACCAACCATGAAGCTTACTGGAGCATGAATAGTGGCTGCTCAACATTACAAACAGAATTATATGCCCTGAAGGAGGCAATAAACTATACAATTGAGAATAATTTACATGATGTCATCATTCATACAGACTCTAAATCTTCGCTCCAGGCATTGTTATCCAGTCTGCACAGAGATAATATACCACTCCTCACAGAAATTCAACATATAGGAAAAGATGCCCATAATCGAGGGCTGTCAATCACCCTAAATTGGATACCAAGTCACATTGGCATAAAGGGTAATGAAAAGGCAGACTCACTAGCAAAAACTGCCACTGCTCTAACTGTTGTACAGGTTCAAATCCCTCCAAGTTTCTCACAGATAAAGGAGCAAATCAAGAAGAAAATATTCTCAACTATCAAAAGTCGCCACAGAGCCAAAGTAGCGGAAGGAAGATCCACTGCGATATGGTATGAACAAGCCACTGGTTACTCCTCTTTCAAGCCTGACAAAAAGATATCCAGAGACATTGCAGTAGCCATACACAGACTCAGACTTGGTTACAAGTGCTGCTGGGAGGTAATGAACCCAATAGTTAAAGAGTGTCATATCTGTGAAACTGAGGCAGAGGCGCCACTATTGCACTACTTACTGGAATGTGAAGCTACTGAACCCCTGCGCATCAAACTCAACATTAATCTAACGACAGCAGCTGCATTAGATGCACATTCCACCGCGACTACAATGATTAGAAAAGCTGTTGAGGAATGGGACTCATTAGTGAGCATTCTGCATCTACATCCGCCACCAAGATAATGTTAATAAAAAAAGATTAAAACCAGTGCAATAAAACAGAAACGACAAAAATAAGCAGGGAAAAAGGAGAAGTCCTCTCCTCCATTTTAAACTTAGACCTAAATATCACAGGAAAAAGGTTATCATGTATATCACCAAACTCAATTACGGGCTCACCATAGCCCGTGCTATATGGACACTCCGTCCTGAATAGCTAAATCTTTAACAACATAACAACATCAACTTAGTGTATAAGGGTACACCTTACCTTAGTGTATAAGGATGCACCTTACCCTTAGTGTATAAGGGTACACCTTACCTTAGTGTATAAGGGTACACCTTACCTTAGTGTATAACGGTACACCTTATCTTAGTGTATAAGGGTACACCTTATCTTAGTGTATAAGGGTACACCTTATCTTAGTGTATAAGGGTACACCTTATCTTAGTGTATAAGGGTACACCTTACCTTAGTGTATAAGGATGCACCTTACCCTTAGTGTATAAGGGTACACCTTACCTTAGTGTATAACGGTACACCTTATCTTAGTGTATAAGGGTACACCTTATCTTAGTGTATAAGGGTACACCTTATCTTAGTGTATAAGGGTACACCTTATCTTAGTGTATAAGGGTACACCTTACCCTTAGTGTATACAAAATGGAGACGAACCGATAAAAGTGCGCCAAAACCCTGAAGGCGCCAGCAGGCTGGCGATTGGCGGGCTGTGGTCACGTAACGAGATTAACCAATGAGACCCCGCCCTTGGGAGACTGTGATGTCACCGGGAGGCTGGGCTGGGGGCTTGTAGACTGCTGGGCTCTCAGAGATTCTCAGACGGCACTTGGTTGAGAACGGACTTGTGCTGGTTGTGCTCTCGAGTTCTTAGGTCCAGGAGCCTCATCCAGTGGAATATCCCAGCCTGACATATTGGCAGTGACTACGGAAGACTAACACACTTCAGGGAAGTGCGAGGAAGCCGAGTTCCAGCGGTGTGAGGGCGCCGAGGACTGTGAGTTGATAGTGTTGGAGAGACATCTCCGGCCAACACATCACAAGGCGCAGTGTGGTCACAATGCGACCCAAGATGTTGGAGGAGTTGAGAGCGGCGACGACAGGAGTAGCAAGTGGCTTCCCCCCAGCGGAACTCCGAGGTACTCAGAGCTGTGCTCAGATCACGTCCACTGGAAACTCAGAAAGGAGAAGTCGCAACCTGCTGATAACCTGAGAACAAATACTCTATGAGTATTTGGTCTCAGTGAAGGAGGGATCGAGGGAGACAACGTGAGCAGGGACAACTGGGCAAGCCAAGCCAGTGATCAGGAACTGCATATTTGGGAGTGAGCACGAAGACGACTCGTATCTTCACGACGCCTAGGGACCTGTAACTCGACCGGAACGCTGAGGAATGATGTGAGGGACTGAGGACCATCGGAGTCCAGGCGTCTGAGGGCAGGATATGTTACAGGTAGATCATTATTCCCTCCCATTGTCCCTTGATAATTAGGCAAGATAGGCATAGAAATATATAGGTTGTTACTAGAATGTATATTGATTCTTAGGAGTAGATTAGGCTGTAGGGCAGCTTGTATATGTCATCTTCTACCTGGTGAAGACAGCGAGTGGCGGAGCCGAGAGGATTATGGGTCTTCGCTGACGGAGCCGGCCCCCATAAGGGCAAATATCCCCTTAAATTCGTTCAGCTGACTCAGGTTGCCGGAGGCCACCAAAGAAGCGCCACTGTCACCTGATTTATATATTATTACATGTATACTTCTATCATGTTTATGTAGTTTTCTCTTCAGTAAACTTTATTTACTTTTATTATCGCTTTTATATGACTCCTCACTGAACATTGTGAACAAGTGATAGAAGTGCACCACACTAGTACTGATATTAAACAGAAAAGTGACACTAGGAGGCAACACTGTATCAAATTTGAAATGAAAGCGTTGCCGGGACGCAGAGAAGATTACCCAGCTGGCGACCGAAATAATAGTTGAGAACTGAGGTAACGACCGGAGGTCCGGCAAAACTTTGCACGTGTAGGTGGGCAAGCCCGGTGGGGGTTATCTTGAGATGATTTCAGGGCTTTAGTGTCCCCGCGGCCCGGTCCTCGACCAGGCCTCCACCCCCAGGAAGCAGCCTGTGACAGCTAACTAACACCCAGGTACCTATTTTACTGTTAGGTAACAGGGGCATAGGGTGAAAGAAACTCTGCCCATTGTTTCTCACCGGCGCCTGGGATCGAACCCAGGACCACGGGATCACAGGTCCAGTGTGCTGTCCGCTCGGCCGACCGGCTCACTGTTACGAATCTCACTAGGATTCTGCCATTACTCTTGATTCTCATATTACTTTATTGTCTTGTTCTTTAATATAGCATCTAGTTGTATGATATAAAATTTTGTATGTTATATATATATATATATATATATATATATATATATATATATATATATATATATATATATATATATATATATATATATATATATATATATATATATTATAGCATGCAGTAGTGTGCCTGAGTTACATTATATTGTGTGAGGCTTTTGGTGTTAATTTCTCATGTAGTTTCTCCGTGTGGGCGGTTGACCATATTTGGATATGGCCAGTGTGGGAACATTGTTGTCAATCGAGTGTTTATAGTTTTCCATTTGAGTTATGCCCATATTTGGTTTCTGTATTATTGTATGGAATGTTGTACCAGTGTTTACTACTCTTTAGTTTAACAATGTTTTGAATATTAGTGCTGCGTTTTATTATTAGATTTTCCACCATGTTGTGTGGACGTTTAGTTGATTTTTTGGTAGACGCTTGGCCTGCGGTCCAAGGCGTGGGGCAGAAGCGTGGCGGCTGCTGTCGTGAGGAGTCATGTTTTAAGTTAAGTCATTGGTCACTGTTATTTTAGCCCATATAAATGTTAATTATCTGGTTAGATGATATTGTATTTATCTCTCTAATTAATCCATGTCTTAGTGATAGTGCTCATGTCTCAATAAGGAGGTTATTCTATGATTTGCATGCTGAAGAATATTTCTGGTTATTATTTATACATTTAAGTGTTATTCAGATTGTCCCCCTTAGCATAAATATATTGTTCTCCATTTTATGCAGTGATTTATATTTACCCCTAGACAGTTGTTGGCAAGGCCGATTTATTATCTTTTTATTGCACTGCGGGGAGAAGAACCTTGTTTAGTCTCAAGGGTGGTAACACTCACCCCTTAACATTATTGCCAACAGCATTTGGTGTTCCCAGGCGGTCACTCATCCAAGCACTAACCAAACCCAACGTTGCTTAACTTCGCTGATCGGACGAGAAGCGGTGTTCTCAATGTGGTATGGCCGTTGGCGCTCTCTCTCTCTGGGGTGTTGCACATTGCAGGATCGAGCTCAAGCAGTTTTTTTTTTCTACCACAGATGTGGCCACACGTTTACAATGCTAACCAGCATTGTGTGTTTCACATAGTGTCATTAATGTACATTTACAAAGGTGAAATGTAATTCTGATCAGGTTCCATATATACTTTATACCCATACATATATATACACACACACATATACATACATATATACACACACATGCATTCACATACATTTGTCTAATTTACTCTGACAGGGTGAGATAGCTGATAAAGAAACTAGTGTGCAATTAAGCACATAACCACTGAAGGTGCTTTTACAAGCTCAGGTTATATAGTTACATCATATATATACATTGTATAATTGATATATTACATGGTCAATCTTGGATACAAGTCCAATATATCATCAAGTGTTCCAGTACTCATATAGTAATTATAGAGTTCAGCATACCTTAGCCCAGGAGGGCGAAAGTCAGTCAGTATGGGACATTCTACAATATAATGTTCAAGAGAGTGCATGTTTTCTCTTTCACAAAGTTGACACATTGTGTACTCGACATTTTGTTTTTGAGAGAGCTGCCAGATACGTCTATATCCCAGGCGTATTCTGGGATACGGGATTCTGGCCACTATAACATCACATTGCCGGGTTCTTGTTCTATTAGTCCCATATGTGAATGTCTCCTCACGATATCTATCATAATATTTAATGCTACAACTTTCAGGTCTTTGTGAATTTGTTAGGTCGGTGAGATCTTCACTAGATATTTGTTTAAATATTCTCTTTGTCACTGCTAATGAAACACCCATATCAATTTCTACCACAGGTTTTCTGCAGGCTGTCTTTGCAAGCATATCAACAGTGTCATGCCTTGAGATGCCAACATGTGATGGTATCCATAGGAATTTAACCTCAAATCTGTTTTCTTTAGCAGCTAAAACATTCATTCGAATATCACTGACAATACAAAATCAACTGATAGATCCCAGTTATCCCATGGAGTAATTGGCTCATTAATCATTAGCTGAGTTGGGTACATATTTAATATTTTGATGGAGTTGGCTACCTTGTAGAACCAATATACATAATCAGATTTCGTTCTTCTTCTATAGACCTCAGGTGAGTGCAGCATATTAGAAAGTTTAGCTTGAAACTTCATGTGTTGTCTAGAACTACTCAATGCCTTCACGCCGAAAACTGTGCTAATAGACAAAATTCTCTCACTTATGGTAGGTAATTTTAACTCTGCTCTCATATTAACTATTCTCGTGGACTTTGGAGCCCCAAGGATGAGACGCATAGCTTCATTTTGCAAGGTTTCAAGAGATTTCAGCTCTTTGTCAGTATCAAGCAGTGTGTGCTGGGCTTTCTCCTCTCTCCCCTCAGCAGCAGCCACATGTGCCTCACTGATGGTCTGCAACACACCTGCAGCAGCCACATGTGCCTCACTGATTGTCTGCAACACACCTGCAGCAGTCACATGTGCCTCACTGATGGTCAGCAACACACCTGCAGCAGCCACATGTGCCTCACTGATTGTCTGCAACACACCTGCAGCAGCCACATGTGCCTCACTGATTGTCTGCAACACACCTGCAGCAGCCACATGTGCCTCACTGATGGTCTGCAACACACCTGCAGCAGCCACATGTGCCTCACTGATGGTCTGATGATACCATGATGACACAATGATTGCAATTCAATATTAGTTTTGATTGTTGCACTGCTTACCCCCACCTCTGGAAAGATAACTTTCGTCACTTTTTAAATCAGCTTTTTACAAACTTTGTATTTCCTCATAATTTGTGCATTTATTCCATGTTAAACAGGATGAAACAATGATGATCAGTAGAACTGAGTTCTTTGTCCAGTTGTACATTATTTATAGAATATTAATTAGAAGATAAAATTATGTCCAGGATATTTGAGGTTCACGTTAGATTCTTAACCAATTAACACAGTGCGATTTAAAAGAAATTTGTGAACAAACGCAGGCGATGAGTCACAATAACGTGGCTAAAGTAAGTTGACCAGACCACACACTAGAAGGTGAAGGGACGACGACGTTTCGGCCAGTCCTGGACCATTCTCAAGTCCATTCTCAATTCTGAACTTGAGAATGGTCCAGGACGGACCGAAACGTTGTCGTCCCTTCACCTTCTAGTGTGTGGTCTGGTCAACTTGTGAACAAACTATGTCCATAGGTATTAGATATAGGATCTCCCCAGTATGGTGTAGGCAGATTTACGTCACCAATTAAGACTGATTCGTTCGTGTTACATATATCAGCTATTTGATTATATGTCAATTCATCTTTTCCAAAATAAGCAGCAAGAAGCTTGAAGTAGATCCATATTAGTAATTGATGCTTTTGTTATCACCTAATGCAATAAACATATAATCTATATCTAAGAGATGAGTGTGTAGGTTCGTTATTAGGTTAACATATTTTCCCTAACCAGTTTTCATGTAAATATTACCAATAATGTTACTTTTTTTCACAGACATCGAAGGCTGCTTCAGGAGTAGAACAATTCTTACACAGGCTGCTTGAGGTGTAGAACAATTCTTACACAGGCTACTACAGGTGTAGAACAATTCTGACACAGGCTACTACAGGTGTAGAACAATTCTTACACAGGCTACTACAGGTGTAGAACAATTCTTACACAGGCTACTACAGGTGTAGAACAATTCTTACACAGGCTACTACAGGTGTAGAACAATTCTTAAATTCTTACACAATTCTTTGGTCCAGGCGGGACCAAAAAGCCAAAGCTCAACCCCCGCAAGCACAATTAGGTGAGCACAGGCTACTACAGGTGTAGAACAATTCTTACACAGGCTGCTTCAGGTGTAGAACAACTCTTACACAGGCTGCTTCAGGTGTAGAACAACTCTTACACAGTCTGCTTCAGGTGTAGAGTTCGTTCAAACTATGCCAATGAATCTGGGTAAATAAACGTTACCAAATATTTTCAAAAGTTTCTCCGTCTCATTAATATATAAATATTAATTTATCGTTTAGACTAATGACAATGTTGAACGTAAGGCCTTTTATGAACATGTAGGACGTGCAGGCACTATAAATGATAACTGATTTTCTTTAGAAGTTTTGAATCATTAACTATTACATCCTCAGCAATTTATCGGATACTGTTATCATAGTGGCATCCAGGCAGAAGCTTATATGTTTGACAATTATTACATAAAAAATAATGAAAATAAAGATTCTCAATGGTTTTTGCTCCTGATTGAAAATATAACTATTGTAATGCTTAGAAATAACTAGAATTTAAAATGACTAGATAAACAGCACTCAGTGGCTACAATTAATTGTAACTGGGTATTGAATTACAGTTTGAGTCAGTATTGAATTACAGATGTAGTTTCCTGAGGTATATAAGGTAAGAATCCCAGGACTCCTTCCCTGTTGTTGTCTTCACACAGTACACCCTCAGTGTATGCTCAGTAACTGTACAAGACACATAAATAACAAGAAATATATTAACAACACGAGACAACACTAAAGATAAGAATGACACTACCAAACTTCTAACGACTTTTCTCCTAAGAACACATAAGAACATTCCCTTATTCTATATATCCCACCCTGGCCACACCTCTCAGCCTAGAGTACTGAGTGTTCCCAAGAACACATAAGAACATTCCCTTACTCTCATATCCCACCCTGGCTACACTTCTCAGCCTAGAGTACTGAGTGTTCCCAGGAACACATAAGAACATTCCCTTACTCTCATATCCCACCCTGGCCACACCTCTCAGCCTAGAGTACTGAGTGTTCCCAGGAACACATAAGAACATTCCCTTACTCTCATATATCACCCTGGCCACACCTCTCAGCCTAGAGTACTGAGTGTTCCCAAGAACACATAAGAACATTCCCTTTCTCTGTTATCCCACCCTGGCCACACCTCTCAGCCTAGAGTACTGAGTGTTCCCAAGAACACATAAGAACATTCCCTTACTCTCATATATCACCCTGGCCACACCTCTCAGCCTAGAGTACTGAGTGCTCCCAGGAACACATAAGAACATTCCCTTACTCTCTTATCCCACCCTGGCCACACATAACAAATTGTTATGTCCATAATAATATGTATGATCATTTCAGAAGCATCTTGAGTCGTGATAAATCATACCAGATAACATTATATTTGTTTCACAGGTTGGACAGCTGTTCAGTATGCAGCCTTTAATGGTCACAACGACGTGGTGAAGATCCTCACCCGTGATGGTGCAGATGTCAACGAGGAGAATGAAGTGTATAGGAAATTTGGTAAGAAATCCATGAACTTTATAACATAACAAAGTGGGATATCCGGCGATGCCCAGGTATCCTCCCTTAAACACATCCCCACTCCCATCACCTTTTGTTTCCACCTCTATCCAATTTTCCACCCTCAATTCCAACTTTTCCCATTTTCCCCCACCTCCTCCCTCCTCTACACCCTCTCTTGCACACTCCCTTCCCTACCCTTTATCTTTCCCGGAACCCTTGCCTTCTCTTCCCCTTCACAATCTCCTCCACTTGTTCTCCCCTCTTTTCCTCTACCCTTCTATCTCCAAACTTACCGATTTATTCCTTCTCCTTCCCCATTCTCTGTCTCTCTCTGTCTCTCTCTGTCTCTCTCTCTCTCTCTCTCTCTCTCTCTCTCTCTCTCTGAACATGGAGCATGTGACCAACAAACACATAACAACCCCCCCAAACATTCTTTTACTATTGTTACTTTAGACGTTACTAAAACGTTTGAAAACATTCAGGAAATGTGAACCTTAGGGGAGACATCATAGGGGGTGACTAAAAGGTCACAATAGGAGACTGGCATATTAAAGGTAAGAATGGGTCGACCATGACCGGCCTATGACAGTCAGGTTGGAGGTCAGCATCTGACCTCCAACCTAGAACACACACAAACATTCTCTTTTATAAAAATAGATTTATGTAAATGCTTGAAGAATGCTGAATAAAATTTCTCAACCTAATGTAAATTGTTGTATTACAGTTATCAATTAAATTCAGTTGGATACCAAACGTTGAACTATAAGATAAGTATACTGTTCCAGGGTATTATGTTTTAACTTGCCATTGTCACATTGCAGCCCAGCCTTCCTTTTAGTTAGTACTAATAGTAACGATGAGGACCATAGTACATATTTAACGTAATTAACAATTAGAAGTAGAAACTGTTACTATTATATTTGGACAAACCGGAACCGGTTTTGAATTTATGTTGTAAAGACAACCTAAACCAATCTCACCTAACCTTCTTAGGCCTAATACACGCTATCTGGGGCCCTCATATAGTACATATATGTTCTATACTAGGGCTTGGAATATTTTAGTTTTTAGCTTCGTTTTATAGGACTCAATAAAGTGAATAGTATAAAATTCTACTATCTAATCGCCTTTTACATCAATGTTTTAACTATGTAGCACAGAGTTACAAAAATACTATTTAAACATGTGGATGGGTCGCACATTGGCAGTGACTGTCACCACACGTCCACCAGTAGTGCATGTTATCACACACCAGAGAGAATACGGTCGACATCAGTAACAACTTATCATTTCTAAATCACCTATTCAGAAATCATCTGCTTCTAGTTTCTTAAAAAAATCGTCAGTTTAGGATGAAGCATAGGGCAGCATATATATATATATATATATATATATATATATATATATATATATATATATATATATATATATATATGTCGTACCTAGTAGCCAGAACGCACTTCTCAGCCTACTATGCAAGGCCCAATTTGCCTAATAAGCCAAGTTTTCCTAAACTAATATATTTTCTCTAATTTTTTTCTTATGAAATGATAAAGCTACCCATTTCATTATGTATGAAGTCAATTTTTTGTTATTGGAATTAAAATTAACGTAGATATATGACCAAACCTAACCAACCCTACCTAACCTAACCTAACCTATCTCTATAGGTTAGGTTCGGTTAGGTAGCCGAAAAAGTTAGGTTAGGTTAGGTTAGGTAGGTTAGGTAGTCGAAAAACAAATATTTCATGAAAACTTGGCTTATTAGGCAAATCGGGCCTTGCATAGTAGGCTGAGAAGTGTGTTCTGGCTACTAGGTACGACATATATATATATATATATAACTGAAAACTCACACCCCAGAAGTGACTCGAACCCATACTCCCAGGAGCCACGCAACTGGTATGTACAAGACGCCTTAATCCACTTGACCATCACGACCGGACATAATGAGGTGATAGCCGAGGCTATTTGAACCACCCCACCGCCGGCACTCGGATAGTAATCTTGGGCATAGCATTTTACCAAATCACCTCATTCTTTGGGGCACACGTGAGGAACACAAATGCGAACAAGCCTGAATGGTCCCCAGGACAATATGCAACTGAAAACTCACACCCCAGAAGTGACTCGAACCCATACTCCCAGGAGCCACGCAACTGGTATGTACAAGACGCCTTAATCCACTTGACCATCACGACCGGACATAATGAGGTGATAGCCGAGGCTATTTGAACCACCCCACCGCCGGCACTCGGATAGTAATCTTGGGCATAGCATTTTACCAAATCACCTCATTCTTTGGGGCACACGTGAGGAACACAAATGCGAACAAGCCTGAATGGTCCCCAGGACAATATGCAACTGAAAACTCACACCCCAGAAGTGACTCGAACCCATACTCCCAGGAGCCACGCAACTGGTATGTACAAGACGCCTTAATCCACTTGACCATCACGACCGGACATAATGAGGTGATAGCCGAGGCTATTTGAACCACCCCACCTAAATTACCCCACCCCAAGATTACTATCCGAGTGCCGGCGGTGGGGTGGTTCAAATAGCCTCGGCTATCACCTCATTATGTCCGGTCGTGATGGTCAAGTGGATTAAGGCGTCTTGTACATACCAGTTGCGTGGCTCCTGGGAGTATGGGTTCGAGTCACTTCTGGGGTGTGAGTTTTCAGTTGCATATTGTCCTGGGGACCATTCAGGCTTGTTCGCATTTGTGTTCCTCACGTGTGCCCCAAAGAATGAGGTGATTTGGTAAAATGCTATGCCCAAGATTACTATCCGAGTGCCGGCGGTGGGGTGGTTCAAATAGCCTCGGCTATCACCTCATTATGTCCGGTCGTGATGGTCAAGTGGATTAAGGCGTCTTGTACATACCAGTTGCGTGGCTCCTGGGAGTATGGGTTCGAGTCACTTCTGGGGTGTGAGTTTTCAGTTGCATATTGTCCTGGGGACCATTCAGGCTTGTTCGCATTTGTGTTCCTCACGTGTGCCCCAAAGAATGAGGTGATTTGGTAAAATGCTATGCCCAAGATTACTATCCGAGTGCCGGCGGTGGGGTGGTTCAAATAGCCTCGGCTATCACCTCATTATGTCCGGTCGTGATGGTCAAGTGGATTAAGGCGTCTTGTACATACCAGTTGCGTGGCTCCTGGGAGTATGGGTTCGAGTCACTTCTGGGGTGTGAGTTTTCAGTTGCATATTGTCCTGGGGACCATTCAGGCTTGTTCGCATTTGTGTTCCTCACGTGTGCCCCAAAGAATGAGGTGATTTGGTAAAATGCTATGCCCAAGATTACTATCCGAGTGCCGGCGGTGGGGTGGTTCAAATAGCCTCGGCTATCACCTCATTATGTCCGGTCGTGATGGTCAAGTGGATTAAGGCGTCTTGTACATACCAGTTGCGTGGCTCCTGGGAGTATGGGTTCGAGTCACTTCTGGGGTGTGAGTTTTCAGTTGCATATTGTCCTGGGGACCATTCAGGCTTGTTCGCATATATATATATATATATATATATATATATATATATATATATATATATATATATATATATATATATATATATATATATATATATATATATATATATAAATATATATATATATAAATATATATATATATATATATATGTATATATATATATATATATATATATATATATATATATATATATATATATATATATATATAGTAGTAGCAGTAGGCATCCTTCAGTCTCGGGAATCTATGGAGTTGCTCCTTAGTTGTCAATCCTGGTGCAGCGTCTGGTGTGACTGATGAGGCCAATCCGAGAGTGGCAGTCCATGCCACACCGAGCACAAACGAAGTCCGATTCTGGTCTGTCTTCCTGGCTACCGGCTTTCCTTCTCTGTCTCTTTGCCTTCGATTCCTTGGCAAGTGACTCCTCGAACTTGGAGAGACCTCTTTGAACAGACTGCCTCCAGGCTGACGGTCTGCAGCCAGTGTCTCCCATATAGCAAGATCAATGTCCATGGCTTTCAGGTCCCTCTTGCATACGTCTTTGTACCGTAGCTGGGGCTTGCCTGTTGGACGCTTTCCATGCATCAGCTCTCCATACAGGCGATCCTTGGGGATCCTACCGTCGCCCATTCGCACAACGTGCCCGAGCCAGCGCATTCGTCTCTGTTTCAGCATTGTGTACATACTAGTGATTCTTGCTCTCCTCAAGACATTGTTGTTTGTCACCTTGTCCTGCCAGGTGATGTCCAAGATGTGTCGAAGGCAGCGCATGTGGTAGGCATTCAGCTGTCTTTCCTGACGGGCGCAGAGTGTCCAAGACTCACTGCCATAAAGAAGAGTGCTCAGGACACAGACTCTGTAAACCTGAATCTTAGTATACTCAGCCTATTGTTGGCCCACACTCTCTTTGTCAGTCTGGACATGGTAGTAGATGCCTTTCCGATGCGTTTGTTTAGCTCTGTATCAAGAGAGAGGGAGTCAGAGATTGTGGAGCCCAAGTACACGAAGTCGTGAACAAGTTCCAGTTTGGAATCGGAGATGCCGATGTCAGGTGGGGAGTCCACTCCTTGTCCCATGACTTGTGTTTTCTTCAGGCTGATGGTGAGTCTGAAAGCCTGAGAGGCCTCGCTGATGCGGGTCATGAGCCATTGGAGATCTTCGACTGAGTGGGCAGTGACTGCTGCGTCTTAGGCAAAAAGGAAGTCGCGCAGACACCTCAGCCGAACCTTTGGCTTGGCACTCAGCCTGGCGAGGTTAAAGAGCTTTCCATCCGACCTGGTCCGGAGGTAAATGTCTTCCGTGACAGATCCGAAGGCGTGCCGCAGCATAACTGCGAAGAAAATCCCGAATTGGGTTGGAGCCAGTACGCAGCCCTGCTTTACTCCACTTCGGATGTCAAAGGCGTCTGATGTTAGGCCATCAAAGACCACGGTGCCCCTCATGTTCTCATGGAAAGATCTGATGATGCTGAGGAGCCTGGGTGGGCATCCGATTTTGGGGAGGATCTTGAACAGGCCATCCGCGCTGACGAGGTCGAAGGCCTTTGTCAGATCTATGAAGGCTACGAAGAGTGGCTGCTTCTGTTCCCTGCATTTCTCCTGCAGTTGTCTGAGGGAAAAGACCAGGTCGATGGTGGACCTGTCAGCTCTGAATCTGCATTGTGATTCTGGATAGACTCTCTCTGCAAGCACTTGGAGCCTCTTCAATGCGACTCGAGCAAACAGCTTTCCGACAATACTGAGGAGGGAGATTCTACGGTAGTTGTTACAGTCGCCCCTGTCACCTTTATTCTTATACAGCATGACGATGTTGGCATCCCTCATGTCCTGTGGCACCTCTCCTTCTTCCCAGCAGAGGCAGAGAATTTCATGCAGCTCCATGAGCAGGCTACCTCTGCAGCACTTCAAGGTCTCAGCAGGAATGCCATCTTTGCCAGGAGCTTTACCAGAAGCAAGGAAGTCTAGGGCATCGCTGAGTTCTTCGAGGCTCGGTTAACTATCGAGCTCCATTAACACAGGCAGACACTCAATGGCGCTCAGGGCGTCTTCGGTGACCAAATTGTCCCTGGCATAAAGCTCAGAGTAGTGCTCGACCCAGCGCTTCAGCTGCAGTGTCTGGTCCTGAATCACCTCGCCAGTGGCAGATTTCAGAGGAGCGGTCTTCCTCTGGATTGGCCCGAGGGCCTGCTTGATGCCGTCATACATTCCCCATACATTGCCTGTATCTGCTGCAGTCTGTATCTGGGAGCAGAGCTGGAGCCAATAGTTGTTGGCATATCGCCTGGCGCTCTGCTGCACTTTGCAGCGGACGACCCGAGGGATCTGTAAGTTGCGCTGACTTTGGCAGGCTTTGTAGGCTGCCAAGGCGTTTCTCTTCTCCTCGATGACAGGTGTCTACTCTTCCCTCTTAGTGAGCCTCGAACCAGTCTGCCGACCTGCTGGTCTTCTTGCCAAAGGTGGAAATGGCAGCGTTGAACACAGCGTCTCTGAAGTGCTCCCATCTTTTAAAGGCAGTGACCCCGGCTGGGCCAGGAAGAGCTTCCTCGAGCACGTGTGCAAAATATTCCACCTTGTCCTGGTTGCGGGTCTTGGTGGTGTCGATGCGAGATCTGCCCGCCTTTTCGAGTGATGAATCTTCTTTGGTTGCATCTTGACCCTGCTACATACCAGGGAGTGGTCGGTGTCACAGACAGCACTCTGGTAGCTACGCGTAATCTTGACACTGGGTAGACTTGCACGCCTGGTAAGAATCAGGTCAAGCTGGTGCCAGTGCTTGGATCTGGGGTGTCTTCAAGATACTCGGTGTTGAGGCTTTGTGCCGAAGAACGTGTTGGTGACACAAAGACCATGAAGGCAGCAGAGTTCTAGCAGATGTTTCCCGTTCTCATTCATCCTCCCTATGCCGAATTGACCCAGGCAAGTGGGCCAAATGTTGTGCTCGGCACCCACTCCGGCGTTGAAGTCGCCGAGGATGAACAGTGGCTCCTTTACAGGGATTCTCGCTATGACTCTGTTGAGGTCATCGTAGAATTTTTCCTTTGTCTCTGCTGGAGAAGTCAGGGTTGGTGCATATGCACTAATTACATTGACTGGTCCTGTTTGGGAGTGGTGCAGTTGCAGAGACAGAATTCGTTCGATTCCCCATCGGTGGCATAATGTGTCCCAACAGTGCATTCCTGACGGCAAATCCCACACCATGTTCTCTGGTCTCATCAGGTGGTTTTCCTTGCCAGAAAAAAGAGAAGGTCCTCTCTCTCACAGATCCTGATCCAGGGAGCCTGGTCTCTTGGAGAGCAACAATATCCATCTGCAGTTTGCTCAGGTCCCTATCGATGATTGCTGTTTTTCGGGCGTCATTGATTTCTTGCAGGTCGTCAGAGAAACCTGGTGTCAGTGTCCTGACGTTCCATGTGCCCAGCTTTAGGGCAGTTGATATTTTCTTCTTTGGTTTGGTATTGCTTGGTGCAAAGTTGTCGGGCCGCTTGTCGGTTTTCACCCTAAACCCCACGCACCCAGTGAGGTTAACAGACCGTGGCGAGGCAACACCTTATTGGCTGGGGTTTGCCCAGCTTGAGGCGGGCAGTAGCTGCCCAGTGGGGCGCGATGACCCCTCCCACCATCGGAAACAACCCCTGGCGAAACACTCTTCGCCAATCGAGCAGAAGACTTAAAACCGGTAGACCGGTAGATATGGAGGAGAAGCTGTTACCCATGCAGCAGGTCCCCTCCTCTCCACGTTGCAGAAATTATCCAATAGAGAGGCAAATGCCAATACACATGGTTCCAGCAACGTCGCAGGAGCTGCCAGAACGAGGTCGACGTCAACAACGAACTGCCTTAGGGGCTCCAACTCCGGATTTTTCCTCGAGGTTGACTCCTGAAGCCTTTCCCCAAAAAGGGGTATGGCCGCAAGGCAGCAGAGGTTTAAAATCATGGTTTTCCTTCCCCTAGATGGGCTGCCTTCCCAGGCTATCGAGTCCCATCTACCCGGAGCAGCTGGTTTTAAGGCTCCAGAGGCACGCCCTCGCCCCTTCTCCTGTCGGTAAAAGCAGTTCCGCCGGACTTAGACTAAGCCACCCGTGTAGGCCAGGAGTTGGACTTGGTTGTCAGAGGCTATTTGAGGCGCATGCCGTATAGGAGCATTTTATAGGTCATGGGAGCTCGTCCCCATTACCACAACCTGGCTATGACAACCCCTTGGAACCTTATGAAGCATAGTTCTCATATATGTATATATCATATATATTATATATATATATATATATATATATATATATATATATATATATATATATATATATAAATATATATATATATATATTATATATATATATATATATATATATATATATATATATATATATATATATATATATATATATATATATATATGAGAACAAGCCTGAATGGTCCCCCAGGACTATATACAACTGAAAACTCACACCCCAAAAGTGACTCGAACCTATACTGCCAGGAGCAATGCAACTGGTATATACAAGACACCTTAATCCGCTCGACCATCACGACCAGACAAAAAGAGGTGATAGCTGAAGCTATTTATACCACCCTTCCGCCGGCACTCGGATGGTAATCTTGGGCATAGTATTTTATCAACTCATCTCATTCTTTGGGGAACACGTGAGGAACACAAATGCAAACCAGCCTGAATGATCCCCAGGACTATATACTGTACATACCAGTTGCGTTGCTCCTGGCAATATGGGTTCGAGTCACTTTTGGGGTGTGAGTTTTCAGTTACATATAGTCCTGGGAACCATTCAGGCTTGTTCGCATTTGTGTTCCTTCTCACCATATATATATATATATATATATATATATATATATATATATATATATATATATATATATATATATATATATATATATATATATATATATATATATATATATTAATTTCATCAACACAAGACAGAACAAGAGGTGATATTAATAGGGTATTAATTTCACCAACACAAGACAGAACACGAAACAATGGGTATTGAATAGAAGTGTTTGTAGAAAGCCTATTGGTCCATATTTCTTGATGCTTCTATATTGGAGCGGAGTCTTGAGGTGGGTAGAATATAGCTGTGCAATAATTGGCTGTTGATTGCTGGTGTTGACTTCTTGATGTGTAGTGCCTCGCAAACGTCAAGCCGCCTGTTATCGCTGTATCTATCGATGATTTCTGTGTTGTTTACTAGGATTTCTCTGGCGATGGTTTGGTTGTGGGAAGAGATTATATGTTCCTTAATGGAGCCCTGTTGCTTATGCATCGTTAAACGCCTAGAAAGAGATGTTGTTGTCTTGCCTATATACTGGGTTTTTTGGAGCTTACAGTCCCCAAGAGGGCATTTGAAGGCATAGACGACGTTAGTCTCTTTTAAAGCGTTCTGTTTGGTGTCTGGAGAGTTTCTCATGAGTAGGCTGGCCGTTTTTCTGGTTTTATAGTAAATCGTCAGTTGTATCCTCTGATTTTTGTCTGTACGGATAACGTTTCTATTAACAATATCATTCAGGACCCTTTCCTCCGTTTTATGAGCTGTGGAAAAGAAGTTCCTGTAAAATAGTCTAATAGGGGGTATAGGTGTTGTGTTAGTTGTCTCTTCAGAGGTTGCATGGCTTTTCACTTTCCTTCTTATGATGTCTTCGACGAAACCAATGGAGAAGCCGTTGTTGACTAGGACCTGCCTTACCCTACAGAGTTCTTCGTCGACTTGCTTCCATTCTGAGCTGTGGCTGAGAGCACGGTCGACATATGCGTAAACAACACTCCTCTTGTACCTGTCTGGGCAGTCGCTGTTGGCATTTAGGCACATTCCTATGTTCGTTTCCTTAGTGTAGACTGCAGTGTGGAAACCTCCGCTCTTTTCCATGACTGATACATCTAGAAAGGGCAGCTTCCCATCCTTTTCCATCTCGTAAGTGAAACACAGCACGGAACTCTGCTCAAATGCCTCCTTCAGCTCCTGCAGATGTCTGACATCAGGTACCTGTGTAAAATGTCGTCAACATACCTGCAGTATATGGCCGGTTTCAAGTTCATGTCCACTAAGACTTTTTGCTCGATGGTACCCATGTAGAAGTTTGTAAACAGGACACCTAGGGGAGAACCCATGGCGACCCCATCTACTTGCTTATGCATGTGCCCATCCGGGCTCAAGAAGGGTGCCTCTTTAGTACAAGCTTGGAGTAGTTTCCTTAGAATATTTCTGGTATGTCAAGAGGAGTACAGGCTGGATCACGATACACTCTGTCGGCTATCATCCCGATTGTCTCGTCCACAGGTACGTTGGTGAACAGTGATTCTTCGTCCAACGAGGCTCTTATCCCTGTGGCCCGTGTGCCCCACAGTAAGTCAACAAATTCCTTTGGAGACTTTAGGCTGAAGGCACAAGGGACATAATGAGTCAGCAGGCCGTTGAGTCGCTTCGCCAGTCTGTACATGGGTGTGGGTATCTGGCTAATGATTGGCCGAAGTGGGTTTCAGGCTTATGTGTCTTGACATTTCCATACGCATATCCAGGTTTATATTCCCCAATGATCTTTGGCAGGTGGAGTCCTGATTTCTTGGCGTTCACAGTTTCGATCTGTTTGTTGACTTTTGCTTTCAATTCAGCTGTAGTGTCCTTCGTTACCCTTTGGAATTTAGTTTGGTCAGAGAGTATGAGGCCAATCATTAGCCAGATACCCACACCTACGTACAGACTGGATCATGAAGGGAAGAACAAGAACGTGAAATCGCCCTCAAGGAACGTGAGGTTGCAATACTCCGTGAGCGGGAACGAGTACAGCTTGAAACAAAACGACGCGAGTTGGAGATGCAACACGAACATGACAAGCAACAAGCAACTCTGGCTATAGAGTGTCGTCAACGAGAATTCGCGTTGGAAACTTCACACCTCGCTCAACGCCAGCAAGCTACTGCCAATCTTCCCGTCAGTTTTAATATATCACATGCAAGTAAGTTAATGCCATCATTTGTAGAAGCAGAAGTTGACGTGTTTTTTACCACCTTTGAAACCCTTGCTAATCAACTCAGTTGGCCTGTCGACCAATGGGCCACACTTCTCAGAGTACATCTTACAGGTAGAGCCGCAGTCACACTCAGTACTTTGGCGTCTGAAAATGACTACCAGACTCTGAAACAAGCAGTGTTGGACGCCTACCTTCTCTCCACAGAAAGTTATCGAAGGAAATTCCGTGACCACCTGAAGGCAAGTACCACTACCTTTCTCGAGTTTGCTAACACAAAACAGAGATATTTTATGAAATGGCTGGAAGCAGCACATGTCTCTACTTTTACAGAACTCGTCAACCTGATGCTAGTTGAAGAATTCTTGAGGCGTGTGCCGCCTCCTGTCCGTCTATATTTAGCAGATAAAGAAGAAACCGACTACCTGAAGTGTGCTAAGTCGGCTGACACTTACAGCCTCATCCACCGGCTGACACCAGAACCACCTTCCAGTAAGAAGTTGTGGTACAGTTACGAGAAAGTGAGTACCGATCAAGGTGGCTCGCAATTGTACTGCAAGTATTGTAGACTCTATGGACATACCATAGATAAGTGTGGTAAGTCTCAATACAAAGGAACCACCGACACGCAAAAACCCAAACCAACTCCTCCTAAGTCCGGTAAGCCTGTGATGAATGTTGGTGTTCATGTTAATGATCTTTCTCTTTTCAGTAACCACCTGTATACTGGAACTGTCTCTGCCAACGGTTCAAATCCGGAGGGACGTTTCAAATTGAAGATCTTGAGGGACACAGCGGCTCTTCAATCGATCATCTTGAAGTCAGCTGTGCCCAACATCGCCTACACCGGAGAAACTGTCTTCATCACTGACCTCACTGCTACCACTCCTTATCCTCTTGCCAGAGTCCACCTGGATTGTCCCTTCGTGAACGGAGAAGTCCAAGTCGCCGTCAGGGAAAAGCCTTTTCCCATGCCTGGAGTGCAACTTCTCCTAGGCAACGACTTGGCGGAAGACCTGCAACCGACCAACCTGATCGTCATGGACAAACCCCAGGTGTGTACCTCTGTGCCAGATAACCCTATATTCAAGTATGTTCCAGCAAAGGTTCAAGAGAGTGATGAAGTTTCTCCTCCGGTTATAGTGACCACCCGTGCACAAGCCGCACGTCCACAGCCTGCTGACTCTACTGCTACCGCTGTCCCTCAAGACCCTCAGAAACTACCCCCGAATCTGACCAAGTTGGAGTTCCGTAAGTTACAGAGGGAAGATCTTACCTTAACACCATTATTTTTCCAGGCTGAGACTCAACTCGACAGTATTCCTGGGTTCTTCCTAGAGAACGACTTGCTCTACCGCAGATATAGACCCAGTAAACTGAAGGAGGACGATTGGGCCAACATCGAACAACTTGTGATTCCTGCCAGCCTGCGGCCCACTATTCTACACCTGGCCCACGGAGCACTCTCCCACTACGGATTCAACAAGACTTACCATGGGATTCGTCAAGACTACTACTGGCCAGGTATGGTAAATAGCGTCAAACAGTACGTAAAACAGTGTCATACATGTCAGATGGCAGGTAAACCGAACATCTCTATTCCCAGAGCGCCACTGATTCCCATACAGGTGCGTGCGGAACCTTTCCACAGACTTATTATAGACTGTGTTGGTCCTTTACCTCGGACCAGTTCAGGTAACGCCTATATCTTAACCATCCTGTGTCCTACCACCAGATTTCCCATAGCAGTTCCAGTGAAGAACATCACAGCTGCTACGGTTGTGAAGCACTTATTGAAGATCTTCACCCAGTATGGATTTCCCAGGGAGGTTCAGAGCGACTGTGGTACCAACTTCACCAGTGATCTCTTCAAAAGGACACTGGAGGAGTTCAACATCAAACAGGTATTGTCCAGCCCCTATCATCCTGCTTCACAGGGTTCTCTTGACCGTAGTCATCAGACTATCAAAGCACTCCTGAAAAAGTTTTGCAGTGAAACCTCTAAGGATTGGGATAAGCAAATAGATCTGATAATGCACATCTTTAGAAGTCTTCCCAATGAGTCCCTAGGAGTATCTCCTTATGAGATGCTTTACGGCCGTAAGTGCCGTACTCCCCTCAAGGCTTTCAAAGACTCTCTACGAGATGCCACCTTCAGTGAGCATCAGAATGTGCCCCAGTTTCTTCAAAACCTTCAACACATTCTAGAGAGAGTCCACAGTTTTGCCCATGATAATCTATTGAAAGCACAGGAGAGGATGAAGACTCATTACGACCAGACCAGCAAAGTAAGAAAATTTAAGCCGGGAGACTTCGTCCTTGATTATTTCCCTATCCCAGGTTCTCCTTTACAAAACAGGTTTTCAGGACCCTACCGCATCAAGGAGTGCAGAAACAACCATAACTACGTTCTAGAGACTCCAGATAGGCGGCGGAAGACCCAGTTGTGCCACGTCAACCTCCTGAAGCTATATAACGGTACTCCTCCCACTGTCATGATTAATTACTCTTCCTTTAAAGAGCCATACATCCACAGTGAGACCTTCCCTGCTTCTCCTCCCGAAAGCACTGACAAGGAGACAGCTCTTTCTAATTCCGAAATCCTTAATGATCTTCCCAAATACTTTCAGGATAATCATAGTGCACCTCTCGTCAAGATCTTCAGAGAACATCAGGAGTTGTTCCGAGATGAACCCCAAGAGTGTAATGTTACCCAGCACGACATCCAACTGCTCCCCGACACCCGGCCGATTCGTCAACCCTTCTACCGAATCAGCCCTAGCAAGAAGGAAGTCATGCGTGCTGAGGTGCAGTACCTCTTGGATCATGGACTGGCTACACCTTGTGAGTCCCCCTGGGCCTCACCCTGTATCTTGGTGCCAAAACCCCAAGGTAAGGTGAGGCTATGTACTGACTATCGTAAGTTGAATAACGTGACTGTGAAGGATGCTTACCCCTTGCCAAGGATAGATGACATTCTTGACGCCATTGGTAATGCCCAGTACTTGTCGCAAGTGGACTTGCTTAAGGGGTATTATCAAGTGTGTTTAACGGAGCGAGCTAAAGAAATATCTGCCTTTATCACTCCTTTTGGACTTTTCAGATATGAACGCCTTCCTTTCGGACTATGTAATGCCCCGGCCACCTTTCAGAGAGCTGTCAACCGTGTCATCCAGGGCTTGGATAACACGTACGCCTATTTGGATGATATCGTCGTAGCATGCAACACCTGGAGTGAACATCTGCTCCAGCTGCGACGACTGTTCGCCAAGCTCCTGACAGCCGGCTTCACCATCAACCTGGGCAAGTCCACCTTCGCGAAAGGTAAAGTGCGTTATCTGGGTCATGTTATTGGGAGTGGCAGCCTAGCTCCGTTAAACTCACACACTCAAGCCATCCAACATTATCCACAGCCTACCACCAGGAAGCAGCTCCTGCGCTTCCTTGGTCTTGCCTCCTACTACCGTAGGTTTGTGAGAAATTTCAGTACAGACGCCACACCTCTAATCCTATTAACCAGTCCCAAGCAACGGTATAAGTGGACCATGCAGCAAACCGTTGCTTTCGAACAACTCAAATTCCTCCTCTGTTCTAATCCCATTCTCGCCTCACCAGATATCACCAAGCCTTTCGTCCTTCATGTCGACGCCAGTGGTACCGGCGTTGGTGGTGTCCTGATGCAGCAACGAGGCGAGGAGGTTCTACCTGTCAGCTACTACAGCTACAAATTGAAACCACACCAGAGGAACTACAGCACTATTGAAAAGGAGCTACTATCCATCGTCCTGAATCTCCAACACTTCGCTCCGTACCTACAAGGAGCCAGGTCTACCACCATCTTCTCAGACCACAACCCTCTCCGCTTCCTACATCAAGCCCAATTCACTAACCAGCGTCTTCTACGATGGGCTTTGTATTTACAAAATTTCAACCTGGAGATCCGCTATATCAAGGGTTCTGACAACATCATAGCCGATGCCCCTCTCCAGAGTTTATGAAGTAGAAGCGACTCCACCTATTACTCCACCACATAACGACGTACTTCTTCCAGAACCGCAGGCTTCGGCGGAGTGTTGTGACGATAATCTCCTTCAAGAGAGATTGAGCCTGCTCTTCCCTCCAAACTACGTCCCAGAAACAACTAATATAGAAGATATATCCAACAAGTACAACAACAAGTTCTGCCAGAGAGCAAAACGTATCCAGCACCAGCACACCTGCACGCCTCCGCCACCGTTAAACCGGCAAACTGCTTGTCCATCGCCTGCCTGTCGCTGATTGGCTGGTGCCCGTCGCACCTGCTCCCTCCACCCGCCACACGAGCTGATGTCTGGGCCACCGCGACCTAGGGAAGGCAGAATATATCGTGCTCCACACAAGTTAACATGTCTCATTGGTAGACTAAGCCTTGGCTTACGTGTACTAAGGGAGGTGGCAGCTTGAAGCCAATATTCCTGCACTAATATAATTTACTTTGCTATTATTCACTTGTTTTAACGTAATTTTTCATTTGCCGGTGATTATTCTTATTGTTTTGTTTGTTGATTTATGTTACATTTTTATGCCCAATTTTATTCATGTTTTGCTTTTCTAACGTAATTAAAATTTCATTGTTAAATTTACTTGTGTTTTGTGTGTCTTCCCATTACCTTACCACAGACGAAAGTTCCAGCTTTTTTCTTTTTTTTCCTTTATGTGATGAGGCCATACCCCTAGCTTTTGAAACAGCAGAACACCAACGTGTTACTGTCACAATATATATATATATATATATATATATATATATATATATTATATATATTATATAATATTATATATATAAATATATATATATATTATATATATATATATAATATATATATATATATATATATATATATATATGCAAACAAGCCTGAATGGTCCCCAGGCTTATATGCAACTGAAAACTCCACACCCCAGAAGGATTCGAATCCAGACAGCCAGGAGCACTATACACCATGGCTTACCTGGTTCTTTAACCACTCGACCACTGTGACTGTTTAAAAGACATTGGTTGCCGAGGCTATTTCCCCAACATCCCTACAGCACCTGGTGGTAAGCTTGGGCATCATATTTCATCGAATCCCCTCACATTATGGGGCCACATGAGCAACACAAATGCAAACAAACTTGAATGGTCCCCAAGCCATATATAACTGAAAACCACACTCCCTAGAAAGATTCGAACCCAGTCCGTCAGGAGCACAATGTATCGGCCAGGGCGCCTGACAGCTGGGTGGACAGCGCTTCAGATTCGTAGTCCTGAGGTTCCGGGTTCGATCCCCGGTGGAGGCAGAGACAAATGGGCAAAATGTTTCTTTCACCCTGATGCCCCTGTTACCTAGCAGTAAATAGGTACCTGGGAGTTATATAGCTATTACGTGCTGCTTCCTGGAGGGGAGTGTAACAAAAAAGAGGCTTGGTCGAGGACCGGGCTGCGGGGATGCTAAGCCCCGAAATTATCTCAAGATAACCAAGATAACCTCAAGATAACCATAGCATACCGGATTCTTTAACCACTCGACCACCGTGACTGTTCAAAAGACATTGGTAGCCAAGGCTATTTCCTCAACATCCTGACAGCACTTTGTGGTAAGCTTGGGCATAGATATTTCACTGAATCACCTCACTTTGTGGGGCCACGTGAGCAACACAATTGCGAAAAAGTTTGAATTTAACGTAAGAATTTAAATCAGGAGGGTTGCTGGAGTTGCCAGAAACCCCATTGGTCATTGTAATGTCACTGATAGGCTACTAGTTTGACTGCATTGCAACTGCTATTGCAGGGAAGGACTGCAAGGAGCGTAAAGTAACTTATAGGAGGTTACAGGAGACTTGTCTCCTAACCCACCTTGTTGTTGTTGCATTAGTGATTATAAATTAGTATGTTTTGCTTGCTTGATTGCATCCTCTGTGAACACTCAGTATGTTCAAGTTAGTTAATTTATGCAGCACAACACGATTGCAGGAAGGATCCTGTAGTCATACTCGTGAATGGTGTCAAGCTGTCGTAAAGGTGTCACACGAAGGATTTCGAGTGATGTCACTGATATTTTTCCTTGTTATAGTGGTTAGTACTTTCTGGAATAAACTGAGTTATGTTGAACGCTGTCTTTCGTTACACCACACACTTTATTGATTTACATTTGTTCTGCTATGTGACCTGAAATTATTATTGCTATTCATTTGAGACTGTTTCACTGAGATTTGGGCAGAATTCATAGCACCACTCAACTATACAAATAAGTTGTGAGAATCCGTGACCTACTCGATAGATTCGCTCCAGCGAATGTCGAAGGTCGACGGTCTAATTATAGGGATTTCATACTTGTGAGGTCTTGGCGTTGGCTTGTGCCTAGTCATTTTTTCTATCTCCAGAGTGGGGAATGAGCTGCTTACTACACTTAGCATGTTAGCTAAACAGGTCCTTCCTCAGGACATAATGCTAGAATATTATGAGGAAAAAATCTTATAGCATGCTATATCAATCAAAGGATCTTACCACAAAATTATGGGAGTGACGACGCTTGTTTTCCAATGTCAAAATGGCGCTTGGAGTTTAAGTCTTCCAAGTCACCTTCAAATTGTATATTCGACCGACACTCTCGACTTCTCTATACTCTAACCTGAGTATGGGGTCAAGACACAGGCTCCAACATCGGTTTACCTCTCAACAGATTCTTTCCTATGATAAACAGACCTCTTCTTAGGTTTACCACAGTTGACTACCAGGGTACAATCACCCCTTGACTTCAGATTGCCTTTCTGGTCCCCCCCAAGTCGAGATGACAGCCACAATCGGCCTCCTCTTGCTCACCATTCTCAATACCATGAATCATGAGGCTATATGGGGTTCTCAAGACCATGAATCATGGGGCTATATGGGGTTCTCAACACCATGAATCATGGGGCTATATGGGGTTCTCAACACCATGAATCATGGGGCTATATGGGGTTCTCAACACCATGAATCATGAGGTCATATGGGGTTCTCAACACCATGAATCATGAGGATATATGGGGTTCTCAACACCATGAATCATGAGGTCATATGGGGTTCTCAACACCATGAATCATGAGGCTATATGGGGTTCTCAACACCATGAATCATGAGGATATATGGGGTTCTCAACACCATGAATCATGAGGCTATATGGGCTTCTCAACACCATGAATCATGAGGCTATATGGGCTTCTCAACACCATGAATCATGAGGCTATATGGGGTTCTCAACACCATGAATCATGAGGCTATATGGGGTTCTCATCACCATGAATCATGAGGCTATATGGGGTTCTCAACACCATACAAAGAAAGAACATTTAAATCAATCGTTTCTTCTTTAACAGGATCTTTTCATTTGTTGCCTTTAAAAACCATTAAAAACTGTAAAAGAAAAAATGCCAAACACTAGACTTTTATCTCAACACATATTAGAACAAAGTCCGGTAATGAGAACAATTGTAACGTGTCATGTGCAGTGATCGTAATTTTAGACATAACAAGATTCACTGTTTCAGTTATGTCAGCAAACATTCACCACCTACACATTCACAACTGTAACCGTTAATGGGTTATATCTTAGTGTGGAATGATTATTAAATGTTTAACAAGCAAATTCAATATGGGGATGTAAAATGAACAATTCCGATAACAAATTATGAGAAAAAGTCATGGAAAAAGCCCGTGCTACTTGGACCTTTTTGTTTCAGGTAGCGAATCTTTAGCAACAACAACAACATTTTACAACAAATGTCATCAATACATTTGATATCACAAATATAATCAGTGAGAAAGGTGACTAGGAAACACTTGTAGATTTCGTTGTGCAAGCACCGTGTGAATATTTACCAACACGCTTTAACATTTTGGCTCTTCAAGGAAAGAAGAATCAGATTCCCATCTGCTCTGAATCACAACAAAGACAAACAATATATATTGAAGAATACATAGTATCCTAGAGCTTCATATACTTAACATTCATATCAGTATACCAACTCAGTATACCAGGAGAGACAAGAATTTGGAGTTGCAGTTTAGGCAGGAAATCCTATTGGTAGAGACTCAAACGTGCGATCAACTTTACAAACACAGATGGTAGACATTCAGAAATGTTTAGAACACGTCCTTGCTGATGATCAACGGCATGTCATCATACATTCAGATTCCAAAACTATCATTGAAAACATGCAACAAGAGCACATAATAAATGCAGAGGATTCTGCAAAAATATGAACCTAAAAAAAGAAATGTAGACATTTACATACCACGTGACGAGTATAGCATAGATTAAGAAAATAGTTACAGCTAGAGGAGTGCAGATGAGTGAGGAATGAATAGTGATACGTGGTGTTGCCATAATAGTGAGACACAATGCTAAGACTAAGATGTAACAAACAAGAGTTCAGGATGAAGGGGGAGATACGCAGGGATAAAGAGCAGAGAATCGCTGGTAGTGAAGACCATGACTTGAGAGCGAAGAAGACAGACATGGGATGAGCACGTTTAGGCAACAACCATGAATGGTAAACACAGAGACATTAGACACTGGGAGTGTACACACAGGAGGTGATGGACCAATGAGGTCGAGAGGGTGAAGACGTAAAAACTGAGACACAGGGAGAGAGGAAGCAGTAGTAAAGATAGAAAGAAGAAACACAATAATGAGACGTAAACATCAACTACATATAAAGAGAAAATGGTAAAAAAACAAGGGAATGGATATAATTTCGAGTGGTGGAATATGTGAGTACCAAATAAATGTCGGACACATCGGGATAGCAGAGCGATATTAGATGAAAAGTGAGAAATATTGTGGAAAAAAGAAATAGAGATGAGACACAGGAAATAATGATGCTGTAGTGAAGGAGAGAGTGTCTGTCTGACCCTTTGTTTGTCTGTCTGTCCAATGCTGAAGGTCCGACGCTTGCAACTGTGCTCACCTTAAAGTATAGGGGTATGGTCTGGGATACGAGGACAGGATGGTCGGGATGGCCAGGATGGTTGGTCGGGAGGAACAGGATGGTCGGGAAGGACGGGATGGTCGGGAAGGACAGGATGGTCGGGAAGGACGGGATGGTCGGGATGGCCAGGATGGTCGGGAAGGACAGGATGGTCGGGATGGCCAGGGTGGTTGGTCGGGAGGGACAGGAAGGTTGAGATGGTCGGGAGGGACAGGATGGTCGGAAAGGACAGGATGGTCGGGAAGGACAGGATGGTCGGGAAGGACAGGATGGTCGGGAAGGACAGGATGGTCGGGAAGGACAGGATGGTCGGGAAGGACAGGATGCTCGGGAAGGACAGGATGGTCGGGAAGGACAGGATGGTCGGGAAGGACAGGATGGTCGGGAAGGACAGGATGGTCGGGAAGGAAGAGATGGTCGGGAAGGACAGAATGGTCGGAAAGGACGGGATGGTCGGGAAGGACAGGATGGTCGGGAAGGACAGGATGGTCGGGAAGGACGGGATGGTCGGGAAGGACAGAATGGTCGGGAAGGACAGGATGGTCGGGAAGGACAGGATGGTCGGGAAGGACAGGATGGTCGTGAAGGAAGGGATGGTCGGGAAGGACAGGATGCTCGGGAAGGACAGGATGGTCGGGAAGGACAGGATGGTCGGGAAGGACAGGATGGTCGGGAAGGAGAGGATGGTAGGTCGGGAGGGACAGGATGGTCGGGAAGGACAGGATGGTCGGGAAGGACAGGATGGTCGGGAAGGACAGGATGGTCGTGAAGGAAGGGATGGTCGGGAAGGACAGGATGGTCGGGAAGGAAGGGATGGTCGGGAAGGACAGGATGATCGGGAAGGAAGAGATGGTCGGGAAGGACAGGATGGTCGGGAAGGACAGGATGGTCGGGAAGGCCAGGATGGTCGGGAAGGACAGGATGGTCGGGAAGGACAGGATGGTCGGGAAGGACAGGATGGTCGGGAAGGAATTGATGGTCGGGAATGACAGGATGGTCGGGAAGGATAGGATGGTCGGGAAGGACAGGATGGTCGGGAAGGACAGGATGGTCGGGAAGGACAGGATGGTCGGGAAGGAAGGGATGGTCGGGAAGGACAGGATTGTCGGGAAGGACAGGATGGTCGGGAAGGCTAGGATGGTCGGGAAGGACAGGATGGTCGGGAAGGAGAGGATGATCGGGAAGGACATGATGGTCGGGAAGGACAGGATGGTCGGGAAGGACAGGATGGTCGGGAAGGACAGGATGGTCGGGAAGGACAGGATGGTCGGGAAGGACAGGATGGTCGGGAAGGAAGGGATGGTCGGGAAGGACAGGATGGTCGGGAAGGACAGGATGGTCGGGAAGGACAGGATGCTCGGGAGGGAAGGGATGGTCGGGAAGCACAGGATGGTCGGAAAAGACGGGATGGTCGGGAAGGACGGGATGGTCGGGAAGGACAGGATGGTCGGGAAGGACAGGATGGTCGGGAAGGAAGAGATGGTCGGGAAGGACAGAATGGTCGGGAAGGACGGGATGGTCGGGAAGGACGGGATGGTCGGGAAGGAAGAGATGGTCGGGAAGGACAGGATGGTCGGGAAGGACGAGATGGTCGGGAAGGACAGGATGGTCGGGAAGGAAGGGATGGTCGGGAAGGACAGGATGGTCGGGAAGGACGGGATGGTCGGGAAATACAGGATGGTTGGTCGGGAGGGACAGGATGGTCGGGAAGGACAGGATGGTAGGTCGGGAGGGACAGGATGGTCGGGAAGGACAGGATGGTCGGGAAGGACAAGATGGTCGGGAAGGACAGAATGGTTGGGAAGGACGGGATGGTCGGGAAAGACAGGATGGTCGGAAAGGACAGGATGGTTGGTCGGGAAGGACAGAATGGTCGGGAAGGACAGGATGTTCGGGAAGGAAGGGATGGTCGAGAAGGACAGGATGGTCGGGAAGGACGGGATGGTCGGGAAGGACAGGATGGTTGGTCGGGAGGGACAGGATGGTCGGGAAGGACAGGATGGTTGGTCGGGAGGGACAGGATGGTCGGGAAGGACAGAATGGTCGTGAAGGACAGGATGGTCGGGAAGGACAGGATGGTCGGGAAGGACAGGATGGTCGGGAAGGACGGGATGGTCGGGAAGGACAGGATGGTCGGGAAGGAAAGGATGGTTGGTCGGGAAGGACAGGATGGTCGGGAAGGACGGGATGGTCGGGAAGGACAGGATGGTCGGGAAGGACAGGATGGTCGGGAAGGACAGGATGGTCGGATAGGACAGGATGGTCGGGAAGGACAGGATAGTCGGGAAGGACAGGATGGTCGGGAAGGACAGGATGGTCGGGAAGGACAGGATGGTCGGATAGGACAGGATGGTCGGGAAGGACAGGATAGTCGGGAAGGACAGGATGGTCGGGAAGGAAGAGATGGTCGGGAAGGACAGGATGGCCGAGAAGGACAGGATGGTCGGGAAGGACAGGATTTTCGGAAAGGACGGGATGGTCGGGAAGGACAGGATGGTCGGGAAGGCCAGGATGGTCGGGAAGGACAGGATGGTCGGTAAGGACAGGATGGTCGGAAAGGACGGGATGGTCGGGAAGGACGGGATGGTCGGGAAGGACAGGTT
This sequence comes from Procambarus clarkii, assembly GCF_040958095.1. Taxonomy (NCBI): domain Eukaryota; kingdom Metazoa; phylum Arthropoda; class Malacostraca; order Decapoda; family Cambaridae; genus Procambarus; species Procambarus clarkii. The sequence goes on from NW_027189133.1 coordinate 2,168,458, forward strand.
GGTCGGGAAGGAAGAGATGGTCGGGAAGGACAGGATGGCCGGGAAGGGCAGGATGGTCGGGAAGGACAGGATGGTCGGGAAGGACATGATGGTCGGGAAGGACAGGATGGTCGGGAAGGACAGGATGGTCGGGAAGGACAGGATGGTCGGGAAGGACAGGATGGTCGGGAAGGAAGGGATGGTCGGGAAGGACAGGATGGTCGGGAAGGACAGGATGGTCGGGAAGGACAAGATGGTCGGGAAGGACAGGTTGGTCGGGAAGGGCAGGATGGTCGGGAAGGACAGGATGGTCGGGAAGGACAGGATGGTCGGGAAGGACAGGATGGTCGGGAATTACAGGATGGTCGGGAAGGACAGGATGGTCGGGAAGGACAGGATGGTCGGGAAGGACAGGATGGTCGGGAAGGAAGGGATGGTCGGGAAGGAAGGGATGGTCGGGAAGGACAGGATGGTCGGGAAGGACAGGATGGTCGGGAAGGAAGGGATGGTCGGGAAGGACAGGATGGTCGGGAAGGACAGGATGGTCGGGAAGGACAGGATGGTCGGGAAGGACAGGATGGTCGGGAAGGAAGGGATGGTCGGGAAGGACAGGATGGTCGGGAAGGACAGGATGGTCGGGAAGGACAGGATGGTCGGGAAGGACAGGATGGTCGGGAAGGGCAGGATGGTTGGTCGGGAGGGACAGGATGGTCGGGAAGGACAGGATGGTCGGGAAGGACAGGATGGTCGGGAAGGACAGGATGGTCGGGAAGGACAGGATGGTCGGGAAGGACGGGATGGTCGGGAAGGACAGGGTGGTCGGGAAAGACAGGATGGTTGCGGAAGGACAGGATGGTCGGGAAGGGACAGGATGGTCGGGAAGGACAGGATGGTCGGGAAGGACAGGATGGTCGGGAAGGACAGATGTGTCGGGAAGGACAGGATGGTCGGGAAGGACAGGATGGTCGGGAAGGACAGGATGGTCGGGAAGGACAGGATGGTCGGAAGGACGGATGGTCGGGAAGGAAGAGATTGTCGGGAAGGACAGGATGGTCGGGAAGGACAGGATGGTCGGGAAGGACAGGAATGGTCGGGAAGGACAGGATGGTCGGGAAGGACAGGGATGGTCGGGAAGGACAGGATGGTCGGGAAGGACAGGATAGGTCGGGAAGGACCGGATGGTCGGGAAGGACAGGATGGTCGGGAAGGGACAGGGATGGTCGGAAGGACAGGATGGTCGGGAAGGAAGGATGGTCGGGAAGGACAGGATGGTCGGGAAGGACAGGATGGTCGGGAAGGACAGGATGGTCGGAGGAAGGATGGTCGGGAAGACGGATGGTCGGGAAGGACAGGATGGTCGGAAGGACAGGACTGGTCGGGAAGGACAGGATAGTTCGGGAAGGAAGAGATGGTCGGGAAGGACAGGGATGGTCGGGAAGGAAGGATGGTCGGGAAGGACAGGGATGGTTCGGGAAGGACAGAGATGGTCGGGAAGGACAGGATGGTCGGGAAGGACAGACTGGTCGGGAAGGACAGGATGGTCGGGAAGGAAGGGATGGTCGGGAAGGACAGGATGGTCGGGAAGGACAGGGATGGTCGGGAAGGACAGGATGGTCGGGCAAGGACAGGGATGGTCGGGAAGACAGGATGGTCAGGAAAGGACAGGATGGTCGGGAAGGACGGATGGTCGGAAGGACAAGATGGGTCGGAAGGAAGATGATGGTCGGGAAGGACAGGATGGTCGGAAGGACAGGATGGTCGGAAGGACAGGATGGTTGTCGGTCGAAGGACAGATGGTCGGGAAGGACAGGATGGTCGGGAAGGACAGGATGGTCGGGAAGGACAGGATGGTCGGGAAGGACAGGATGGTCGGGAAGGACAGGATGGTCGGGAAGGACAGGATGGTCGGGAAGGACAGGATGGTCGGGAAGGACAGGATTGGTCGGAAGGACAGGATGGTCGGGAAGGACAGGATGGTCGGGAAGGACAGGATGGTCGGGAAGGACAGGATGGTCGGGAAGGACAGGATGGTCGGGAAGGACAGGATGGTCGGGAAGGACAGGATGGTCGGGAAGGACAGGATGGTCGGGAAGGACAGGAGATGGTCGGGAGGACAGGATGGTCGGGAAGGACAGGATGGTCGGAAAGGACAGGATGGGTCGGGAAGGACAGGATGGTCGGGAAGGACAGGATGGTCGGGAAGGAAGCGATGGTCGGGAGAAGGACAGGATGGTCGGAAAGGACGGGATGGTCGGGAAGGACAGGGATGGTCGGGAAGGACAGGATGGTCGGGAAGGAAGAGATGGTCGGGAAGGACAGGATGGTCGGGAAGGACAGGATGGTCGGGAAGGACAGGATGGTCGGGAAGGACAGGATGGTCGGGAAGGACAGGATGGTCGGGAAGGACAGGATGGTCGGGAAGGACAGGATGGTCGGGAAGGACAGGATGGTCGGGAAGGAAGAGATGGTCGGGAAGGACAGGATGGTCGGGAAGGACAGGATGGTCGGGAAGGACAGGATGGTCGGGAAGGACAGGATGGTCGGGAAGGACAGGATGGTCGGGAAGGACAGGATGGTCGGGAAGGACAGGATGGTCGGGAAAGGACAGGATGGTCGGGAAGGACAGGATGGTTCGGGAAGGACAGGATGGTCGGGAAGGACAGGATGGTCGGGAAGGACAGGATGGTCGGGTAGGACAGGATGGTCGGGAAGGACAGGATGGTCGGGAAGGAAGGGATGGTCGGGAAGGACAGGATGGTCGGGAAGGACAGGATGGTCGGGAAGGACAGGATGGTCGGGAAGGACAGGATGGTCGGGAAGGGCAGGATGGTCGGGAAGGGCAGGATGGTCGGGAAGGACAGGATGGTCGGGAAGGACAGGATGGTCGGGAAGGACAGGATGGTCGGGAAGGAAGAGTTGGTCGGGAAGGACAGGATGGTCGGGAAGGACAGGATGGTCAGGAAGGACAGGAGGGTCGGGAAGGACAGGATGGTCGGGAAGGCCAAGATGGTCGGGAAGGACAGAATGGTCGGGAAGGACAGGATGGTCGGGAAGGAAGCGATGGTCGGGAAGGACAGGATGGTCGGAAAAGACGGGATGGTCGGGAAGGACGGGATGGTCGGGAAGGACAGGATGGTCGGGAAGGAAGAGATGGTCGGGAAGGACAGGATGGCCGGGAAGGACAGGATGGTCAGGAAGGACAGGATGGTCGGGAAGGACAGGATGGTCGGGAAGGACAAGATGGTCGGGAAGGACAGAATGGTCGGGAAGGACAGGATGGTCGGGAAGGAAGCGATGGTCGGGAAGGAAGAGATGGTCGGGAAGGACAGGATGGTCGGAAGGACAGGATGGTCGGGAAGGACAGGATGGTCGGGAAGGACGGGATGGTCGGGAAGGACGGGATGGTCGGGAAGGAAGAGATGGTCAGGAAGGACAGGATGGTCGGGAAGGAAGGGATGGTCGGGAAGGACAGGATGGTTGGAAAAGACGGGATGGTCGGGAAGGACAGGATGGTCGGGAAGGACAGGATGGTCGGGAAGGAAGAGATGGTCGGGAAGGACAGGATGGTCGGGAAGGACAGGATGGTCAGGAAGGACAGGATGGTCGGGAAGGATGGGTTGGTCGGGAAGGCCAAGATGGTCGGGAAGGACAGAATGGTCGGGAAGGACAGGATGGTCGGGAAGGAAGCGATGGTCGGGAAGGACAGGATGGTCGGAAAAGACGGGATGGTCGGGAAGGACGGGATGGTCGGGAAGGACAGGATGGTCGGGAAGGAAGAGATGGTCGGGAAGGACAGGATGGCCGGGAAGGACAGGATGGTCAGGAAGGACAGGATGGTCGGGAAGGACAGGATGGTCGGGAAGGACAAGATGGTCGGGAAGGACAGAATGGTCGGGAAGGACAGGATGGTCGGGAAGGAAGCGTTGGTCGGGAAGGAAGAGATGGTCGGGAAGGACAGGATGGTCGGGAAGGACAGGATGGTCGGGAAGGAAGAGATGGTCGGGAAGGACAGAATGGTCGGGAAGGACGGGATGGTCGGGAAGGACGGGATGGTCGGGAAGGAAGAGATGGTCGGGAAGGACAGGATGGTCAGGAAGGACGAGATGGTCGGGAAGGACAGGATGGTCGGGAAGGAAGGGATGGTCGGGAAGGACAGGATGGTCGGGAAGGACGGGATGGTCGGGAAGGACAGGATGGTTGGTCGGGAGGGACAGGATGGTCGGGAAGGACAGGATGGTAGGTCGGGAGGACAGGATGGTCGGGAAGGACAGGATGGTCGGGAAGGACAAGATGGTCGGGGAAGGACAGGATGGTTGGGAAGGACGGGATGGTCGGGAAAGACAGGATGGTCGGTAAGGACAAGATGGTTGGTCGGGAAGGACAGAATGGTCGGGAAGGACAGGATGTTCGGGAAGGAAGGGATAGTCGGGAAGGACAGGATGGTCGGGAAGGACGGAATGGTCGGGAAGGACAGGATGGTTGGTTGGGAGGGACAGGATGGTCGGGAAGGACAGGATGGTTGGTCGGGAGGGACAGGATGGTCGGGAAGGACAGGATGGTCGGGAAGGACAGGATGGTCGGGAAGGACAGGATGGTCGGGAAGGACAGGATGGTCGGGAAGGACAGGATGGTTGGTCGGGAAGGACAGGATGGTCGGGAAGGACAGGATGGTTGGTCGGGAAGGACAGGATGGTCGGGAAGGACGGGATGGTCGGGAAGGACAGGATGGTCGGGAAGGACAGGATGGTCGGGAAGGACAGGATGGTCGGGAAGGACAGGATGGTCGGGAAGGACAGGATGGTCGGGAAGGACAGGATGGTCGGGAAGGACAGGATGGTCGGGAAGGAAGAGATGGTCGGGAAGGACAGGATGGTCGAGAAGGACAGGATGGTCGGGAAGGAAAGGATTTTCGGAAAGGACGGGATGGTCGGGAAGGACAGGATGGTCGGGAAGGCCAGGATGGTCGGGAAGGACAGGATGGTCGGGAAGGACAGGATGGTCGGAAAGGACGGGATGGTCGGGAAGGACGGGATGGTCGGGAAGGACGGGATGGTCGGGAAGGAAGAGATGGTCGGGAAGGACAGGATGGCCGGGAAGGGCAGGATGTCGGGAAGGACAGGATGGTCGGGAAGGACATGATGGTCGGGAAGGACAGGATGGTCGGGAAGGACAGGATGGTCGGGAAGGACAGGATGGTCGGGAAGGACAAGATGGTCGGGAAGGAAGGGATGGTCGGGAAGGACAGGATGGTCGGGAAGGACAGGATGGTCAGGAAGGACATGATGGTCTGGAAGGACAGGTTGGTCGGGAAGGGCAGGATGGTCGGGAAGGACAGGATGGTCGGGAAGGACAGGATGGTCGGGAAGGACAGGATGGTCGGGAATTACAGGATGGTCGGGAAGGACAGGATGGTCGGGAAGGACAGGATGGTCGGAAAGGACAGGATGGTCGGGAAGGACAGGATGGTCGGGAAGGACAGGATGGTCGGGAAGGACAAGATGGTCGGGAAGGACAGGTTGGTCGGGAAGGGCAGGATGGTCGGGAAGGACAGGATGGTCGGGAAGGACAGGATGGTCGGGAAGGACAGGATGGTCGGGAAGGACAAGATGGTCGGGAAGGACAAGATGGTCGGGAAGGAAGGGATGGTCGGGAAGGACAGGATGGTCGGGAAGGACAGGATGGTCGGGAAGGACAAGATGGTCGGGAAGGACAGGTTGGTCGGGAAAGGCAGGATGGTCGGGAAGGACAGGATGGTCGGGAAGGACAGGATGGTCGGGAAGGACAGAT